>NW_026607019.1:600000-901664 GCF_029890125.1 Rhinichthys klamathensis goyatoka
CTCTCTCCGTTGAAATCAACGGGGTCGCTGTGTCCATTTCTTTTACTGTCTATGAAAATAACGTGATCATCAAACATTAAACCGTGTGTAAATCAAAACTGCTTCCAAATGAAATGAAGCGTAACACCTGAAGAGAAATGTGACTGAAGAGACTGTGAAGCTTTGGGGTTGTTGGACTCGATCTAGTCCATGTGTTTTGATCATCGTTCTGAATCTGATCAAGGCGTAGCCTAAGTTATGCCGTGTTCCAGGCAACCTGTAACCCGTGTTTTTCCAACCTTATACCCGTGAAAGTGCACTGGAACGGTGTTCTGACGATTTGTGCTGCCTTGTCGAAAAAATGCTACCGTAGTGCGAATCGATCACAGAATTTCGATTAATATTATATGAAATACAATTATAATACAATTCTAAGTTATGAGTAGGCCAAGCTACTGTATACTGTAGACTACTGTTTTTATTTTTAAAACGGTGTTAAAAGTAAAAATTATCATCAAATATTGACTTGTCAAAGCACACCTTTCCTTAGTAACTGAAACTTTCAGTTATTCTTGTTCAGCTGGCTGACCGTAGGCTACAAATATTCATATGGTAGTTATCATTTTTTAAAAGGGAAATTACTTTATTACACATGAAAATTTACCTTTTGTTAAAAAAAACTGAGTCTGCACATGCGCATAACCAGTAAGTAGCAAATCTCGATGGGTAGCATGAATCGTCAGAACAACGGCAGTCAAACCCGTGACTTCCCACCCGTGAACTCGTACTAGATTGATGTACTCCCAGTTACGAGCTCTGACGTCACATAGCCCGCGAAACCATACAAAACAACAATGGGTTGTTTACATCTAGCTGCCAGAATTCCTTGTGCTAGTTTGGCGTGACCAAGGGGGTAATCCATCGACCGGAAGTTGAATGTTGTAGCAGAACTTCACTTGCGTTAGCATTTCCATTGACTCCCATTCATTTTGGCGTCACTTTGACAGCGAATAACTTTACATCTGAGGTGTTTAAATACTCCATTTTGTCCATTATTTATTTCTAAAGAAACAACAATGTATAAAGTGCTCCATTACCTTCTATGTTACATTATGGCCCTGTAGAAACAGATTTAGTAAAAATAGGCTAACGATTGCGTCATAACCACTCGACTCTCTGTCGCGCTGTACAGAAATTACCGTACAGACAGGAGGAGAAGCTCACGGGCAATCGGGGGGACGTCCCGTCAAGGGAGAAGCCCGTAGATAATGAGTCCATAAAAGCAACGGAATTCTTACTCCTGCTCACTCACGCCAAAGAACTCTTTGCTCAAGTTTCCCGTCTCTGCAAGATTAACGTTGGCAATTTTCACATTTAAAATGTTGCCTTTCTTTATGAAACTTACCAACATTCAAGTGTTGATGAAAAAGGATGCATGAAGCTAATAAAATGTTTTTAAAATTAAAGTACAGTTAAAGGTATTTTTCAAGTGTATAAACAAATAACATTTTAACATATTAGTATAGGCCTACTGCAAGTGCAAAAATAATATATAAATAGTAAACTATAAGTATAATGTTAAGTTCACTTAAAGAAAACTTGCAGTATAAAACTACTAAACTAGTAGTTTACTGAGAGTACACTAAAAGAGCAAAAAGAATATATAATTAGTAAACTACAAGTATGATGTTAAGTTCACTTAAAGAAAACTTGTAGTATAAAACTAGTAGTTTACTGAGAGTATGTTTCAAAGTGTACTTTCATAAACTAAAAATTTGCTACAAGTATTAAAATAGTAAACTACTAGTATACCCATAAGTTCACTTGCAGAATGAGAAACGTAATTATGAACTAGTTGTGCACTTAAAGTTTACTACTGTTACACTTATAGTAAACTTAAACATATACTTTTATATACTAAAATTGGGCCAATTTAGTCCCAAGCGGTATTAAAATAGTACACTTACAAGTTTACTACTAGTAGCCTACATATTGACATTTGTAGGCTTTACTTAATACATAATGTATACTTAAATAAACATATACTTGAACATTACTTAAGTATACTTCATAAAATGAACTTTTTCGTAAGGGCTCTCATCTCAACCACAATTTCATAAAGGCAATTAAGGTAAACAAGATTAAATCCATTTCTGGGAAATTCATTTCACCAACAGGCTGACTTAAAACTACTACTTTGTTCAATTTGACCATATCTGAAGCACAAGCTTTCAAAACATTTCACAATAATGTTTAAATTGTGATCAAGTTTTTGTCATATGGGCTGACCTATACGTGCTAATTCGTAATGTGGATGCTGTTTGCTAAATGGACTGATCTGTGCTTTATAGAGCCACTTCCTGTTGAGATGGAGTCCCTGTTTTAATGAGCATTTAAGTTCCATTAGCCTCCCACTAATTTTACTGCCAAATTTAGTGTGATGTCTTTACTGGTTAAATAATCACTGTCTGGCATGTGTTAGAAAATGCGTCTTGATAATAACAAGTATTGGACACATAAACCAGTTACATTGCTTATAGGCTAGTGACAATGCCCCCGAAATTTTGAGATACCCCTACCGGAGGTAGAACTAAACCCAACAATGTTTTTCCTCATCTCTAAGGTCTCCCATATATGAAATGGATTCTTGGCTCAAAATATTTTACTGCTAAGATTGTTAAATTAACAGATATTGTTTTACACCCCAAAACCAAAAAAGGACTAAAATATAGCCTGTCCGTATGGGAGTTAAGGCATATAAACTAGTACAAATCAATCACACAAGCTCTGAGAGCTTTGAAACTTGACATGTTAGTAGTCAGGCAGTTGCTTTAACTACTAGAAAAGACTGGATGTGAATATCTTGATGTATGGAATAAATAGAGACATATAAACACATACCTAAAATAAGCGGACTTGCACAAATTGAATATCCATGCAGAATGTCTTCATTTACTTTATGGTTGCTTTGCCAGGGATTATCATAGAAACACATATGATGACTTGTTGGAAAGGTGGGGTTGTGCTGAATCCAGACATACCAAACATGTAAATATAGCATGACAAATCAGGGTGTTCTGTCACTCAATGTATGAGGTGTACAAAATGAAAGAAACCAAAACACTGACAAAATAGTCTCAAATCCAAATCACATTATCAGTGTTGAAAAGAATGTTGACAAATTCATTGTTACTGCAACGTAAGTTACATTAGGTACGTGCTGATACATATTTATGATACATTTAATGATGCATTTCATAAGGCACAGTATACTTTACAATTCATATGAGACACAGATCCAGATTGAATCAGGTTAACATTGGAATGGAACACCTTTATTAAAATATGTATATCCATTTGAATTTTGTTTTGGTCAAGTCATTACTGAATAATAAAAAATAATATTGTTAGCTTTTGTCAGTCCTGACCAGCAGTGGACAGTAGAGCCTACACTGCTTACTTCACCACATTGGTGTGATCTTTGATTAGATAAGAACAAGATTGTAGATATTTTTCATTTGATAAGCGTATTGTGTTATAGTGAGTTGACTACTGTTAGGCTAATTGTTGGATCCAGCTGTAGCTACAGACCTGCCAACCTTTAGCCAACCTGTGCGGGCACGCATTTTGACCTCAAAGTACGCTGGTACGATTTGTCACTCTAAACTACGCAAAAACCTGGCACTAATGATGTTCGACTCCTCCAGTCTGAGATCACCAAAATGAAAATTAAAGAGGTGTGTGAACTCGCAAGTACAATGTCAGGCACTGTAATTTTCTCTGGCCACCTTCCTGTTCGCAGGAGTGATGAGATAGTTAGTAGATTGTGTTCACTCAATGGCAGGTTGTCTGAGTGGTGTCCGCATAATAATGTAGATAGACAATTGGAAAAGTTTTTGGGGCAGACCTGACCTGTTGAAAAGAGATGGTATTCATCCCTCCTGGGCTGGTGCTGCTGTTCTCTCTAGTAATTTGGCTCATAGTCTTAGAGATAAAACATGACAATCTGGGGCTCAGGTCAGGAAGCAGACAGACTGGCTAAACCGACCGTCTGCTAGCGGCCTCACGTCACCAAGGTCAGATAAATCCCATCACATAGAGCCTCTTTCACCTAGATATCATCATATAGAGACTGTGTCTGTTCCACGAATTTGGAAATCCAAAAAACATCCAAACCCATCTAAGGTTAAAAATGTAAGTGATGTTCAACAAATAAAAAACAGATATAATACAGATGAGCAAATGATAAAGCTTGGGTTGCTGAATATTTGATCCCTCACTTCTAAATCGCTCACAGTTAATGATATGATTTCAGATTATAATCTAGATGTGCTGTGTTTGACAGAAACCTGGCTAAAACCAGACAATTACATTACTTTAAATGAGTCAACCCCACAAGATTACTGTTATAAACATGAACCTCGTCTGAAACGCAAAGGGGGAGGTGTTACTGTAATTTATAGTCATATTTTCAAAACCACTAAGAAATCTAGTTTTAAATACACTTCTTTTGAAGTGTTATTAATGTAGTAATGTAGTGTTTAATGTAAAAATACACTCACCTAAAGGATTATTAGGAACACCATACTAATACTGTGTTTGACCCCCTTTCACCTTCAGAACTGCCTTAATTCTACGTGGCATTGATTCAACAAGGTGCTGAAAGCATTCTTTAGAAATGTTGGCCCATATTGATAGGATAGCATCTTGCAGTTGATGGAGATTTGTGGGATGCACATCCAGGGCACGAAGCTCCCGTTCCACCACATCTCAAAGATGCTCTATTGGGTTGAGATCTGGTGACTGTGGGGGCCATTTTAGTACAGTGAACTCATTGTCATGTTCAAGAAACCAATTTGAAATGATTCGAGCTTTGTGACATGGTGCATTATCCTGCTGGAAGTAGCCATCAGAGGATGGGTACATGGTGACCATAAAGGGATGGACATGGTCAGAAACAATGCTCAGGTTGGCCGTGGCATTTAAACGATGCCCAATTGGCACTAAGAGGCCTAAAGTGTGCCAATAAAACATCCCCCACACCATTACACCACAACCACCAGCCTGCACAGTGGTAACAAGGCATGATGGATCCATGTTCTCATTCTGTTTACGCCAAATTCTGACTCTTCCATCTGAATGTCTCAACAGAAATCGAGACTCATCAGAGCAGGCAACATTTTTCCAGTCTTCAACTGTCCAATTTTGGTGAGCTCTTGCAAATTGTTGCCTCTTTTTCCTATTTGTAGTGGAGATGAGTGGTGGGACCCGATGGGGTCTTCTGCTGTTGTAGCCCATCCGCCTCAAGGTTGTGCGTGTTGTGGATTCACAATGCTTTGCTGCATACCTCGGTTGTAACGAGTGGTTATTTCAGTCAAAGTTGCTCTTCTATCAGCTTGAATCAGTCGGCCCATTCTCCTCTGACCTCTAGCATCTACAAGGCATTTTCGCCCACAGGACTGCAACCATGCCACGCTCAAAATTGCTTAAATCACCTTTCTTTCCCATTCTGACCTTCAGTTTGGAGTTCAGGAGATTGTCTTGACCAGGACCACACCCCTAAATGCTTGAAGCAACTGCCATGTGATTGGTTGATTAGATAATTGCATTAATGATAAATTGAACAGGTGTTTCAAATAATCATTTAGGTGAGTGTATATAGTAAATCACGTTTGAGAATTCTGCTGGCTACTGTATACAGGCCACCAGGGCACTATAAAAATTGTATCAAATAATTTGCAGACTTCTATCAGAATTAGTATTGGCTGCAGATAAAGTACTAATTGTTGGTGATTTTAATATACATGTAGATAATGAAAAAGATGCAGTGGGATTGGCATTTAAATACATTGTAAACTCAATTGGAGTTAGACAACACGTGTCAGGACCTACTCATTGTCGTAATCATACTCTAGATCTAATACTATCACATGGAATAGATGTTGATGCCGTTGAAATTCTGCAGCAGAGCGATGACATCTCAGATCATTATCTAGTCTCATGTAAATTACATTTAGCCAAGGCTGCAAAGCCGACTCCGTGTTATAAATATGTTAGACCTATAACTTCTGCCACTAAAGATTGCTTTATCAATAATCTTCCTAATCAGTTTCATAAGGAAACATGGAAGTAGCTTTAACTGTTATGCCGATGATACTCAGCTGTATATTTCTTCACGCCCCGACGAAACTTACCAATTCACAAAATTAACGGAATGCATAGCTGAAATAAGAAATTGGATGACTAGTAATTTCCTACTACTAAATTCTGGGGGAAAAAAACAGAAATTCTAATCACTGGACAAAAAACTTGTCTAAAATACTGTCTAACACTTGATGGCTGCTCTGTTAAGTCTTTGTCGTCGGTTAGGAACCTGGGTGTGCTCTTTGATACCAATCTTTCATTTGAAAGTCACGTGTCTAATATCTGTAAAACCGCATTTTTCAATCTTAAAAATATATCTAAATTACGCCATATGCTGTTGTTGACAAATGCGGAACAATTAGTTAATGCGTTCATGACATCAAGACTAGATTATTGTAATGCTCTACTGGGTGGTTGCCCTGCACACTTAATAAACAAACTACAGCTAGTTCAAACGCAGCAGCTCGAGTTCTTACCAGAACCAGGAAGTATGACCATATTGGACTGGACTGCATTTATGGAAAGAAAAAAAACAGAATATTAGCCCTGTTCTGTCAACACTGCATTGACTGCCTATTAAACATTGTATATATTTTTTTATATTGCTGATTACTTACAAAGCCCTAAATGGTTTAGTTCCGCAGTACTTGAGCGAGCTCTTAACGCATTATAGTCCTTCACATTTATTGCGATCTCAAAATTCTGGCCAGTTGATAATACATAGAATATCAAAATCGACTGCTGGTGGTAGATCCTTTTCCTATTTAGCAGCAAAACTTTGGAACAGTCTTCCTGTAGATTAGGGGTTCATTCCCCCTCAGAGTGTTTGTTTTGTTTGATTGCCATTTGTTTGATTTAAGACAGTAAATTAATTTGTATTTTGTGAAGTTAAGTTATAGTTTTATTAAAAGGCTCAAGGTCAAACTGCAATCCTGACTCCTGGTCTCCTGTTTGTGCTTTGGTAAGGTGTTATCTTTCGATTTCAATCTTTGTTTTAATATAGTACAAGGTGCCATATGGAATGTTTCATAATTAAATGTATCTTATATTTGAATTTGTCAACATTCTTCTCACCACTGATAATGGGCTTTGGACTAAATGTCAGTGTTCCATTTTCTTTCATTTTGAACACCTCAAACATTGAGAGACATCCTTTTTTGTCATGCTATATTTACTTATTTGGTATTTCTGGATTCAGCACAACCCCACCTTTCCAACAAGTCATCATATGTGTTTCTATGATAATCCCTGGCAAAGCAACCATAAAGTAAATGAAAACATTCTGCATGGATATTCAATTTGTGCAAGTCCGCTTATTTTAGGTATGTGTTTATATGTCTCTATTTATTCCATACATCAAGATATTCACATCCAGTCTTTTCTAGTAGTTAAAGCAACTGCATGACTACAAACATGTCAAGTTTCAAAGCTCTCAGAGCTTGTGTGATTGATTTGTACTAGTTTATAACTCCCATACGGACAGACTATATTTTAGTCCTTTTTTGGTTTGGGGGTGTATAACAATATCTGTTAATTTAACAATCTTAGCAGTAAAATATTTTGAGCCAAGAATCCATTTCATATATGGGAGACCTTAGAGATGAGGAAAAACATTGTTGGGTTTAGTTCTACCTCCGGTAGGGGTATCTCAAAAACTAAAGCACTTTTTGACCATTTGTCACTAGCCTATTAGCTTATATGTGAAAAATGTAATAAGACTTGTAAAGAGGAGAACCACAATCACAATTGGGGTTATCAAGACATAAAGCTGAATGAAAGTGCACACAAAACATGTTATAAGCTATTGTTTCCCATAGTGCTTCATTACTCACCACTTAAGTGTCATCATGGGAACTAGCAGTGTGTACAATAAATAATCTGGTATTTTCAGAGAGCATTTGGCTTCACCGGACAGGCTAAATGTTATGGACATTTCAGCACTTAATATACAAAGCTTTTAGATGTCACTTGAGAATAAAGTGAGATGACATCACACACTTTCTCATGCCAGACTTCTCTGCTGATTATCTGGGTATGATTTTGGATAAATAAGAATTGTAAGTAGAATCCAAGGAATGCACAAATTACATTAGCGATATTTTGGTTTAAAATGAAAGCTTTTTGCATCAGCAGTGATGTCTTGAAGAAAATTTACAAGAACATCAGATGTTCTTTTTTCTGCCATTTATACTTTTACTGCCACTCTGGTTTTGTATGCTTTTTTTAGAATACCATTTATTACAACAAAGTTCTGTTCGGAAAATATGTATTTTAAATGACAAGTAATGCTTCCCAGTTAATTTTGTATTGGTTGTGAGCTTTGTTCTGAATGATTCACTGAGTCTGATACTGTATACCACGAACACTCAAGTGAGTTTGAGAATGTTTAGTAAATCGATTTTACCGAATTATTAAAAAGAACCAGTTCCTAAGAGTAATTTTCAACAAATTCTGTACTAGAGCTGCCCTAAACTCTACATATTTGTCGCTGTCAATAGCAGCTAGCAATTGAGAACATCAATGACCTCCAATGTTTGTGGCGGTTTAAGTTCCAGAAGTATTGTTTTCAAAAAAAATTTCCATAGGCATTAAAACATTTTAAAAGCCTAACTTAAACCTAACTAGCTTCCTCTAAGGCCCTGTTTACACGTGGCATTAAGGTGCGTTTTGGTCGATCGGATCACAAGTGAACGACACTAAATACAGGTGTAAACGGGGACTGAAACATTTTGAGCTTGTCCACTTTCAACCACTTCCAGAGGCAGTTGAAAACACATTCTCCTGGATTGCTTTCGTAGCGTAAACACTCATGTGTTGGAATGTGTTTGAATACCCACAAAAGACCGCTTACTCTCCACCTACAAATTTAATGTGTAAACATGGGAAGTGCGCTAGCCAGACGGGATTCAAATTTTGTCGGCTGAAGACCCAAGTCTGGTTTGAAGATGAAAAATGTACCAAGCACAATGTTCTCTCACCATTCCTGATTTTTAACACACACCACACCACATTAAGCGTGGTCTTGCGGCTATCAGAGCAGAAACGAAAGCTGATGCTCTCATGTTTTTCCATTGTCTCCAGGCGCCTTTATATGTAAATTTAAATTTATATTTAAATGTACACTCACCGGCCACTTTATTAGGTACACCTGTCCAACTGCTCGTTAACACTTAATTTCTAAGCAGCCAATCACATGGCGGCAACTCAGTGCATTTAGGCATGTAGACATGGTCAAGACAATCTCCTGCAGTTCAAACCGAGCATCAGTATGGGGAAGAAAGTTGATTTGAGTGACTTTGAACGTGGCATGATTGTTGGTGCCAGAAGGGCTGGTCTGAGTATTTCAGAAACTGCTAATCTACTGGGATTTTCACACACAACCATCTCAAGGGTTTACAGAGAATGGTCCGAAAAAGAAAAAACATCCAGTGAGCGGCAGTTCTGTGGGCGGAAATGCCTTGTTGATGCCAGAGGTCAGAGGAGAATGGCCAGACTGGTTCGAGCTGATAGAAGGGCAACAGTGACTGAAATAACCACTCGTTACAACCGAGGTATGCAGCAAAGCATTTGTGAAGCCACAACACGCACAACCTTGAGGCGGATGGGCTACAACAGCAGAAGACTCCACCGGGTACCACTCATCTCCACTACAAATAGGAAAAAGAGGCTACAATTTGCAAGAGCTCACCAAAATTGAACAGTTGAAGACTGGAAAAATGTAGCCTGGTCTGATGAGTCTCGATTTCTGTTGAGACATTCAGATGTTAGAGTCAGAATTTGGCGTAAACAGAATGAGAACATGGAACCATCATGCCTTGTTACCACTGTGCAGGCTGGTGGTGGTGGTGTAATGGTGTGGGGGATGTTTTCCTGGCACACTTTAGGCCCCTTAGTGCCAATTGGGCATTGTTTAAATGCCACGGCCTACCTGAGCATTGTTTCTGACCATGTCCATCCCTTTATGGCCACCATGTACCCATCCTCTGATGGCTACTTCCACCATGTCACAAAGCTCTAATCATTTCAAATTGGTTTCTTGAACATGACAATGAGTTCACTGTACTAAAATGGCCTCCACAGTCACCAGATCTCAACCCAATAGAGCATCTTTGGGATGTGGTGGAACGGGAGATTCGCATCATGGATGTGCAGCCGACAAATCTGCGGCAACTGTGTGATGCCATCATGTCAATATGGACCAAACTCCCTGAGGAATGCTTCCAGCACCTTGTTGAATCTATGCCACGAAGAATTGAGGCAGTTCTGAAGGCAAAAGGGGGTCCAACCCGTTACTAGCATGGGGTACCTAATAAAGTGGCCGGTGAGTGTATGTACATTTACCTGCCCATAGACTCTCCTCTTAAGGAAATCAGGACAGAAGTGGTTGAAAGTTGACAAAAGAGATGGATTAAAACACCAGGGCCAGGTTTCACAGACAAGGCTTAGATTAAGCCAGGATTAGGCCTTAGTTCAATTAGGACATTTAAGTAGCTTTTATAAACGTGCCTTAGAAAACAAAACATTACATGCATGCATCTTGAGTCCACAATAAGTTTGTTTTGAAATGTTTTGCTAGAAATCAATTTCTCCATCGGTTGTGATCAAGACTATTCCCTTTTTGGACTTTCTTCTGAAGTTTCTGCACTTACAGTTTTACTCTTATCAGTCTCTCCTTTATTTGTAATCCTTCTTTAATCTAATATATTATCTAGAGAACAGCATCCCACACTCATCCCCTATCTGTCCTCCCTTTTTTTGTGAGACAACAATTCTGATGTTGTTACACCAATCCTCAAAGAATGTTGTCTAGATCCTGCAGATTTAAATAATTACACATGATGTCTCTTAAATCTACCTTTTAAAGAAAATGTTTTGAAGAGAATTTTATTCCTGTCAGCTCCATTTGCACCAAGTTTCAAATAATCTGTATAAGCCTTTCCAGTCTGGATTTCATCCTTGACATAGCACTGAGAGACAGGTCTCCAGAGTCTCTACTGGTTGTTAATGACCTCCTCCTTTCTGTTGTCTCAATCTTCCCAATTTGAACCTTTAACCATGAAATTTGATACCCTGAAATAATATCCTTCAGCAATTGGCATCGCTGACACAGGTCGTTTCTTGTTCACTTCTTACCTTGATGAAAGTAGTAGCTGTTTGTTTTTCACAAGAAGTGTACCCCAGGGATCAGTTCTTGGTCCTCTTCTTTTTGTAAACTGGTATATATACAGTATTGTTTGCAATTACATGTATTTTGTCACAATACATGGCTACTTTAGGATGTTTGTAAATGGAAAAATCAGTTAGTATTACAGAGAATACCAGTAGGGGCTAACAGCATCATGCTAACCAACAAATATTTAACCCCTTGGTTTTGCCCCACAATACTTTGCTGATCTGCTGCACTAATGTACCATGTGTATCAGCTACATTGTTCATATTTTAATACACACAGCGCAGACATTAGACTGTCAGGTAAAGTTAATCCATTTACAACTGGATAATAGACACGGTTTCACAATTGTGTTTTTCTGCAGTTGTTGGGCTTCATCATTCATCTGAGTGACTGTATCAGTTTTGGTGGCTTCCTTACTTTATGATGAATTAAATACAGGAGCCACTTCAGTCGGTGTAGTTTTGAATCACTTCAACTTCAGAGTGTCCGGTTTTCCCACAAGCCTTCCTTGGTAATGATTCACCCACCACTCATGTGATACTCCTAACCATCCTCTATTGCCTCACTGACCCTCTCTTTTTTCCCATAAACCTCTTGACTGTGTGTATGTAACTGAACCCCAGTGGAAGTGTCATGGACCAGCTCCAAAAACTTCAATCTTCCCTCCCTCTCTCCCCTGTCGTCCTCTCATTTTCGTTTTTGGCTGTTCTCTCCCACGTGCTATCCCAACGTCCACCAGAAGGCCCCCCCTCCCCCACCAGCATCATCCGTTCTGCTTTTCCATTTCCTTCTTTGGTGAAAATGCTGAAAAAGAGAAGGGGAGGAAGACCTTCACCAGTGTTGAGAGAGAGCGGATTTGGCCACGTGTTTGTTTTAAGTTCTTATGCCTCATCAAGGCGAAGAAATAGCACACTCAGCACGTTTCCACATAAACACACCCATCTAGAGGCACAAGGTAACCCTGAATGAGATTGAAGACTGTATTGGATAGTAGGCTCTTGGGTATGCAATTGAATGTCTTTGGCACAAATTTACCCAATTTGTACCAAAAATACTTGTTTTTTGGTGCTTTTGCATAATCTAGTCTGAAAAAAAAAGACGTAGAATTTGTTTAATTTATAAAATATTTATTAACAATCAATAACAATTGTTTTTAATTTTTTAAAAATGAAATGTTTTTTTTTACCACACCCCAAACTTACAAAGCTTGTATCACTTGAATCATTTTCATTAAATGCACATTAGCCAACTCTTTCTCTCCTGCATTTAAGCTCAAAGTGAATATATACTTATACATTTAGAAATATCCAGAGAGTGAAACTAGTAAAATTGGCATTAAAAAATAATAATACTTACTGACTCAATTTGACAACATGCATACTATCATTTGTGACATACTGACACAAATATTGTTTAATTGCATTCACTCTTAACACAGAGACATGTTTATAAAGATTTAAGAAAATGCTGACTGTAGAGGTCATAATGTAGACAAATTAATTATCAAACAATTAAAAAACAGAAAGTGAACAGGAAATAGTATGTAGTTTGTGTATATACAGTGTAACGTGTGCTGTATCTTAGTTTCTGTGCTTCTATAGATAATTCAAGCTATAGTAGTGCAAATGCAAGTCCGTCTTCCACCTGTACACAAAATGCATTTCGAACTTCATTTTTCCACTCATCTATGGACCGCAGAAACATTTGAGCTGTTATTTTTTCTGACATTTCTATGCATTTTGAAAGACTCTCCACTGTTTTGAATGCTTGTGCAATGCATCAAGAGGACAAATTCTGCTTAGAAACAAAAGGTTTTAGTGAAGTTTTAGAAAAAGTGCTCACTAACTACAGCATTCAACAGTCACATACATATTTATGTGTCATACATGGTGTGTAAAATCTAGATGTTTAGCTTTGGGTGGTTGCTTCTCAAAGTGTAACTTTTATTGCACCCAAAATACAAAATAAGTTGTGCATTCATTCCTGTTCTTTCACTTTACTTGGCGCAGAGTGTTTGGAACAATTCTAAATGGCCGTTCAGTCACTTTAACAGAACACCAAACCTTTAACCTTTGGGTGTTTATGAAGGAATCTGTTTGAGTTCTTTCACAGGCTGCAAACACAAGGCTACATCCACCCATTAATGACCATTACCAGCCGAATGACAGCTCTGGTTGGCCAGGAAAAATAAAGATGGGAATAACTAGTAGGCACATCAGATATTTTAGAGACCTACACATTAATGGAGTGTTGATTCTGGATTGTGCAACGGATAGACTATAGTAGGGACTCAACGTTACATGGCTATCAAGTCTCAACAGCAATCTTTGGTGCATCTTTTAAAAGTCTTGTTCCTCCGGTATTTTTTCCGGTGGCAGTATTTTGGTGAAGCTGAGACCATTGTGTGAGGGGGTAGTTTGCTGTAATCTCAAACAGCAGTATCAGCATGGGCGTCAATTGAGACGGGAAGTTCTCAGGTGAGGGCACAGCAGTATAAAATAAAGACGAATGTATGTATATGGGAAGGTAAGGTGTGCGGATGGGGGTTGCGTTCTATAGGTTGCTGTTGCAGTTGCGACAGAGGATCTCGTCTTGCTCGGGAAAGAAGCCGGCACCCACCAGGGACACGGAGCATCGAGAGCAGGTGAAGCAGGGCTGGTGCCATTGCCGTTCCTCAAACGAAATGTACTTTCCCCCACCAAAACCTAAAAGGAAATAAAAATCACGTAAGATATTTGTAACTTTTTTTATTAAATGAGTTCCTGACACAATCATTTCACGATGTCTAAATGAACACATCTGTAATCCCCGATCCCTAAAGCTCCCAATCGGTTTTTAAAATAAAGTGACATCCATGCATCTTTTACCTGTAATGGGTTTGCTGCAGGCTTCACACTTCTTAGCGTACAGGTTTCCAAAACATTTGATGCAGTATGGGCTATCCTCACGGGAGGTGAAGTGCTGGCCAGCTAGTTGGACTTTACAGCTTGTGCACACAAAGCACTCCTTATGCCACGGCTCATCTCTATAGGTCACACCACCTTTAGCCAAGGCCTGAGTTCAACAGAGACATACACACCAAACAATAGTTACATCTTCTTTGTAACCATTGTTTGTTAGACATAAAACATCTTGTCAGTCTTGTGAGTGTTCATTCATATAATATTGTATGCTAGGGATGGTTCACTATAGTTGAGAAGTTTACTAGTTGTCCAACAATGGAGTAGTTTTATCTAGATCTGAAACAAGATTAAAGCACCACCATTACAGCCTTACATGTTCAGAATAATTTTTGAGAGTTCGTTAAGTTAGTCAAATTTTTGAGACTTCCACATAGCCTACAGTTTTATTCCTTCCTTATACCATCTAGCTGTTATTAACTTATCAAATCAGGCAGGGTGAGGTGAACTCAAAACCATCCTAATTAAACAGATTTTGAAAATGCATAGTTTTGCACACCCCTGCAGGTAATCATTTTATCTATCAACTAAATTAATAAACGTGTTTTTTTTTTGTATTTCACTGAAATATAGAGACAAGACTCCAAACAGATGGTTGCCTGTCAAGACAGGATGTGAAATTGTCAGCCAGAGTTAATCATTGACTGTTCTGATATGCAACATGAAGGAGAAATGAGGTCAGAATTCTGACTTTTTGTGGAGGAATGTGTGTGTGTGGACTGATGAGGAACACATGGTTATGTATTTCAGGCAGAGAGGCTAGTGAAATCCCACCACTGACCTGTTTACATCGAGTACAGCGTGGTGCGAACTTGTTCTCATAGCAGGGTACGCAATAGTGGTCATCTTTATCTGGGATAAAGGACTTGGAGCCTATTGGCTGTTGACAGCTGTTGCAAATGAAACAGCTCTCATGCCATGTGGAGCCGGCATACTCAAGCTTCCTGGTTCCTGTGAGAGAAAAAGAAAGGAAGCCTTTAAAACAAACAATTTCCTGCTCAAACCACGGTGCTACAAGATATAGAACTTTTGCTGGTAAAGTAACTTTAAACATATAATAACTAGGGCTGTGAATCGATTAATAAAATTATATGCCAATTTAATTTATTTGAAATAAGTTTCATAAACATATCAGACTTGTGAATTCAGTACTAACTGGAGACTCGCTCTGACAGGATCATTTGAATCAGTGAGTTGTTGACTCAAGAACAGATGCAATCGGATCAGTCCAATTCACGAATGAATCATTCAGTGAGATCTGTGTACCGATTTAACAAGTTAATTGAAAAGAAACAGCTCGTTCACGAATCGGAGACCGTCTCTGAGGGGGTGCTGATTTTTTTCATTTCAAAATAACAAGGAACGACATGTTTTTATGAAATGTAGTGGAGTAAAAAAAGAACAATATTATGCAAGTTTCCCTAAATAGAAATACTCTGATAGAGTACAGATACTTGAAAAATGTACTTAAAGGGTTAGTTCACCCAAAAATGAAAATTCTGTCAGTAATTACTCACCCTCATGTTGTTCCAACCCCGTAAGACCTTCGTTCATCTTCGGAACACGAATTAAGATATTTTTGATGAAATCTGAGAGCTGGATCACTCCTCCATACTAGTCCATAGGCTTCTTCAGGGATTGAACTTGCCGGCCTCGAAAAGTTATTAAAGACATCGTTAAAATAGTCCAAGTGACTACAGTGGCTCAATCTTAAGTTTATCAAGCGACGAGAATACTTTTTGTGCGCCAAAACAAACAAAAATAACGACTTTATTTCAACTATTCATTTCCTTCTCTGTGGGCCTCGAGTCAGTTCACTAGTGTAATAGCGTAAGCTTCTGTAGTTGTACGTCACACGCATCACGCACATGACCAGCGTCGGCCAATAGTGAGCCTACGTGTGACGTAGCTCTACGGAATCACACTACGTTAACTGACTAGAGGCCCAAAGAGAAGGAAATGAATAGTTGAAATAAAGTCGTTATTTTTGTTTGTTTTGGCGCACAAAAAGTATTCTCGTCGCTTGATAAACTTAAGATTGAGCCACTGTAGTCACTTGGACTATTTTAACGATGTCTTTAATAACTTTTCGAGGCCGGCAAGTTCAATCCCTGAAGAAGCCTATGGACTAGTATGGAGGAGTGATCCAGCTCTCAGATTTCATCAAAAATATCTTAATTCGTGTTCCGAAGATGAACGAAGGTCTTACGGGGTTGGAACAACATGAGGGTGAGTAAATACTGACAGAATTTTCATTTTTGGGTGAACTAACCCTTTAAGTAGAGTAACAAAGTAAAAATGGTTTGTTACTGTCCACCACTGCAAGTAAGACAAAGACCATGATGCACTTTGTTTATTTGTGTCCACTGGTTACTAAGTAACATGGTCAGATCTCCTAGTTAAGCCAGGACACACTTAACGACTGTAAGGCCGATTATGAATGTAATTTAATACTTACGACTGATCATGCCCAAAAGCACAGAGTCGCGTTCAGTCTGTGTTTAAAATCTGCTGCAGTCGTTGGAAACAGTCTGTAAGTGTGTTCAGTTCAGTCTTTGAATGTGTCAGCTAGTTGTTAAGTGTGTCCCGGGCATTAAACAATGGTGCCATTTTGGTGGAAAAGTACTTCTCATTCTATCAAAAAACCTTTCCATTTCTAGGACCACCAAAGGAGCTTAACAGAAGTGGAGGCCCATCATAATCACCTATTCTTTGCAGCATCCCATTGTGGGAGCATGCCACTAACAGCCATTTCATCCAATTTGAAAGACAACTGCATGTTTCCTAAGAGATCTCAACTGAGACAACTTATCGCTGGGATTTCCCTACAAAAGACGAATTTGAGCTTTCTAAGGTGACAAAATGATGATCTGACAGTCGAGGCTCATCAACTGATTAGAAGGTTAAAGGTTGACGCTCATAATCCACTAAGCGTTTCACACGTTAACCAGATCAAAAGCCCTGCTGAGAACCTACTCAAGAGGCCCCACTGTCAAAATCACCAAAGCTTTACACAGAGAGCAAAAGATAAAGGTCGTAATCCCCTGGATAATGAAAGACATTTAGAAGAAATATCAAGTTACATCAAGGCTGTCTCCCTCAAGTTCAAAACTCACCTCAAAATATGTCGCCACATTCATCAAAGCAAAGTATAATCTGTGAAACAGAGCCCTCCATCCTTTTCTTTTTCCCTTGTCATCTGTACATCACAAACCACTAACAATGTGTTCCCTCTTCCTATAATGTAGCCCTCAGATTACATGCATGAATCTGGATTCAAAATTGTGGCGGAATATTTTTTATCTTCTTGTTTTTGGTTTGGCAACTTTTGGAGGTTGTAATACAGTTTGATTTGTTCACTGGATTTACCTCAAAAATAACAGCTACAGGTTTTAATGTCAGTAGCAACTTGATTTACATTTCAAGGAGGAAATAGAGTGGTGCAGGGATGACGTCAGAACCCGGAAGACTAATTCGCCAGTGGTTCCTTCGAGATTTTCTTATGGGGTTTTTCTATTTAGGAGTAAAATAAAGCGTGTGGTAAAGATAACTTTATGATACTTGTGATAAGTATGATGAGATTTTGTTCTACAACGTAAATTACACAGCCATACCGAAAACGTGAATTTTAAAGCAGCTATTTTTAAAAAACGTATGTTTCTATTAAGTAAGGCAGTTTGGGACGTGAGTGTGTGCGGTGTATGTTGTAGAACAAAACGTCAAAGTATTGTCAAGGTATGTTGACCACAGGCTTTATTTCACTCATAAATGGCAAAAAACCCATTATAAAACCCCATAGGAAAATCTCGAAGGAACCAGTGGCAAATAAGTCTTCCGGGATTCGGATGTCATCCCTGCACAACTCTATAGCAGTGTTTGCAAGGCAGCAATATAAGTGTTCAAATAACAAATTTTGTTTAAATTACACACATACTCAGCACACGTCTTTTAGTCTAAAGGCGACTTTATAAGGTTAAATAGGTGCAAAAAACAAACAAAAAAAACTGCAATTCAATATGCAAATAAATGTCAGGAAGAAGATCACTCACAATTCTGTATTCAAATAATATGACGACATCACCTTTGGTTATATTTTCAGTGCTGAACATTCTAACATTCAAAGTCAATTGGAAATTTTCAAAGTATAAAATTACAAAAAGCAAAAAGACTAACACACATAAGACTAAAATTACCTACAAAACAAAGTTTGAATTGATTTACACAACAGTTCAAATATATTACGATATTTTCTATAGTAATATATTTTACAATGCGATTTATTTCTGTGATGGCAAAGCTTAATTTTTAGCTATTACTCCAGTCTTCAGTGTCACATGATCCTTCAGAAATTATAACATGCTGATTTGGTGCTCAAGAATCATTTCTTATTATTATCAATGCTTAAAACAATTGTGTTTGCTTAATAATTTTGTGGAAACTGTGATACATTTATTTTAGGATTTTTTGATGAATAGAATATTGAATAAAAATCTGTCAATTTTGATTCATTTACTTTGTCATTGCTGAATAAAAGCGTTAATTTCTTTAAAAAAATAAATACAAATCTTATTGACCCCAAAGTGGTTCAGGCTGAATTAGTTGCAGAAGTTTCATACTTGGGCCTTGCAGGCATTATAAAAATATGTAAAGGTCTTTCAATATAGGCCTCACCTTGCAAGCCTTGTAAAAGAACATACGTAACCTCCTGGAATTGTTACCTACTTTTCAGATGGATGCAGCCCTGCTGAAATATTTTACTGGCTTATCTCCTCCTATCTTCAGAGGCTTGGACGGCAGCCATGCGCAATGATTTGGCTGAGAGACAGCAAGCCAGGCAGACTGGCAATTATTTTGTCACATCTAACCTGGTCCTCACCGCTCTCTTTCTCCTCCTTTACTTAAGTCATGCTGCTAGTACTTTGGATTTGCTTTGGCAGAACTTCGCAACCTTCCCCCTTTCTCTGTTTTGGCTCCTTAATGTTTGTGAATCTAATGTTACCTGCATACCTGTGGTCATGGCAAGCTGTCTGTTTCAAAAGTGTGAAGACTTGCAGTCTTACACAACAGGATTGAGAACAAACTAAAGGACTTGAGACCAGTCTGAACAGGATATATCAGATAATGAGTGATATTATCATATAAGAGTTATGACCAGTGGGGTCTGTGGTGTGCTGATGTCATTTGTACCAGGCATGACGGTTTTATCACAGGCCACACATTTGGAGGAGAACTCGTTGCAGTAGCAGTCGTTGCACAGAAGAGCATCGTCCTGGCTGGTGAAGGGCTCGTCGGCCAACGAACGGTCGCAGCGGAAACAGCGGAAGCAGTGTTCGTGGTAGTGACGGTCCTCGTAAAACAGCTCCTGAATCACACAACACAGGCATGTTACCGAACATTTTAACAGATAGTTCACGTCATTTTAACTCAATATCACGTCATATGACGTTCTTTCTTCCTTGGAACACAAAAAGAGAAATGTTGAAGAACAAACATTTGTGATCCACATAAGAAGTCATACGGGATTGTAATGTATTTTTAATTTTTAAAAGAGTAGTTCATTTTAAAATGAAAATTAGCCCATGATTTACTCACCCTCAAGCCATCCTAGGTGTATATGACTTTCTTCTTTCAGACGAATACAATCGGAGTTATATTTAAAAATATCCTTGGCTTTTCCTAGCTTGGTAATGGCAGTGAATTGCAACCAACAGTTTGAAGTTTAAAAAAGTGAATCCATCCATCATAAACGACCTCCACGCGGCTCGTGGGGGTTAATAAAGGCCTTCTGAAGCAAAGCGATGAGTTTGTGTAAGTAAAATATTAATATTTAACATGTTACAAAGGAAAATAAGTAGCTTGGGGCCGAACATACACAGTCTACTTGCGCCTAAAGCACAACTTACGCAACTTATGACGTCAGAAGTAGTATAAGGCGTAGCGTAAATATCAGCTGTACGTCGCATTACTCGCACAAGTTGCGCTTTAGACTTCAAAGTCGAATCCGTATGTTTGGCCGGAAGCTAGTTATTTTACTTTATAAAGTTTTAAATATTAATATTTTTCTTACACAAACTCATCGCTTTGCTTCAGAAGGCCTTTATTAACCCCCCAGAGCCGCATGAAGTTCGTTTATGATGGATGGATTCACTTTTTTAAGCTTCAAACTGTTGGTTGCAATTCACTGCCATTATCAAGCTTGGAAGAGCCAGATATATTTTTAAATATAACTCCGATTGTATTCGTCTGAAAGAAGAAAGTCATATACACCTAGGATGGCTTGAGGGTGAGCAAATCATGGGGTAATTTTCATTTTAAAGTGAATTACTCCTTTAAGATAAACTCTCCCTTTAAACCAACAGGTTTTCACTAGCTTTCTTGTAGCTCAAAGAGTAGTGCATGGTACTAACAACGCCAAGATCATGGGTTTGATTCCCAGCAATAAAGATGTAAATGTGTACCTGCTGCAATGCAAGTCGCTTAAATGTTATGTACTGTAAATGTACAAACGTGAGCTAGCAGCAGAGGGTGCACTGGTGTCTCCATATTAGAATATTAAAAATGTGGCGTTATTGTAAAAGACAAGTTGACAAACCCACAGATTAGCCTTGTTTATAGGAAAAAAAAGTAAAAAGAGGCCACAAATTAAACAGCTTTTCCACAATCCCAAGTACATTTCTGATTAAGATCTCAAGTAATGGCAATGAAACAGCATATCAAACGCTAGCACATGTGCATCTAGTTATTTGTGTGTGTGTGGAGTACATGGCGTCTGGGTCGACTCCTCATGTAAAATATGTAAACACATAGTAATAAGACAGGGAGGGTGCAATTTATGACCTGTGCTGCAAATGGCCAAGACAAACAGCGACTTTATTTAGCATCTGCTGTCCCTCATTGTCATCAGAAGCTTTGTCTGTTTGTGCACAGATTCCTGATTTCCTGTGGGGAGTTTACTACAGTGCTATATTAACTGCATTGTTTGGTTTTTATTTAATTTAGAAGGGATTAGTTACCCTCAAAACGGGAAGGATTAAAGTCTCAATTGGTTGCTAATGTTTTGCCTGCGGGTTTCAACATCGTTGCCCTGACTGAAGTTGAATGACATTTCTAATTGGACAATAAATGCCTTTATCAAAAGAACTGCTAAACGGACAGTTTCAGGCTGAAACCACATAAAAAAGGCTTTCACAGTGTAATTGAGTCTAATCCCCCCTCCTGTAAAAGCAACATTTTGACGTACAAAGTGAACCAGTCACTACTTTTATCCCTTCAGAGGGAATTCACTCTCAAATTTTTCCATTTTGGTGGTCTAAACCTGTGGTCACATTTACTTGACACATTTGTTCGGCGACATTTTGCGGGCGAAATCCGGTCATTCCAAAAGGAAGAATCACGCAATCCTGAATTATGCATGAGGGCCAAAGATTTAACCACGCAGGGTTCAGGTTGGTCACTCAAATTCTTTGCGTTGTGTGAGCTATGCTTCATACAGTACATTGATAAACTACTGACAATGGACAGTGGACCTTTTTGTCTGCACAATTTCGTCAAAAGTAATTTAATAAAATTCAACACATAAATTTGAGATTCAAAGTCGGTAAACTCATTAAATTAATACGAATTTTTAAAAATAATTTTCATTGTATTTAAAAGAGCAGGTTAAACCTTCTGCAAAATATCTTCTTTTGTGTTCCACAGGAGATATAAAGTCATACAGGTTTGGAATGGGTGTGTAAATTAGGAGAACTATCCCATTAATTAGTGCAACTCACTCTTGAATCGTGGCCAATCAGCTCTTTGCACTCATCACAGGTGTTGGCGAACAGGCTGTCGTAGCAAGGGATGCAGTAAGGGTTGTCCTCCGCCTGGATGTACTTCCTGCCGTATAGGGACTCCTTGCAGTTGTCACAGTCAAAGCGCTCGCTCATGTTGATCCTGATCCAAGTCAGTCCCTGTAACACACACAGAAGGTACAGTTGGTTGTCAGCTACATCGCCCTGAGAGAGAGAGAGAGAGAGAGAGAGAGAGAGAGAGAGAGAGAGAGAGAGAGAGAGAGAGAGAGAGAGAGAGAGAGAGAGAGAGAGAGAGAGAGAGAGAGAGAGAGAGAGAGAGAGAGAGAGAGAGAGAGACTAACAAACACATACATGCAGATCCGTCATAAGGCACTATGCAAAACGTCTATTAAGTTTTATAGCTCTTTGATGATAGCTGGGAAATGAGAGGGAGGAAGCTGGAATTTTAGCAAGCGCACGACTCAGTGCTGCGTGTGACGTGGCAGCTGCAGTAGAGCTTCAATAGGAGCCCACGTTTAGAGAAATAACCATTGTTTTAAGAGCTTTGTTTTGCTTGGCCAACAAGGAAAGATGGGTTTGAGCGATGCTTTTCAACATTTTTGATCACCATCTCACACTGTGATGGCTGTTTTTTTAAGACACAGTGTGTCACAAACACAGTGGCTGTTTTTTTAAGTACTTTAACTTTTTTTGCAATCTGTTTTGTCTGCATCTTGCTTTTTTTGAAAGCAAGATCACGTCCTGTGTGAACGGCCCCTAATATGGCAAGCCTTTTGGTGCCTTTCAGCAAATTATATAGGACTACTTAATTAGGTAAACATTCAATCATAATTTAATGTTCACAAATCAGATTGAGAGATCTATTAATATTGATTAGTCACCTTACACCACCATTCAATTTAAAGCAAGGACACATTTAATTGATCAAAAATAACAGTTAAGACATTTATAAATGTTACAAATTTCTATTTTGAATAAATACTGTTCTTTTGAACTTTCTATTCATTGAATTTTGTTTGAAAAAAATGTGTCATGGTTTTCAATTTTTTTTAATTATAATTAAGCAGCACAACTGTTTTCAACTGTGACAATAATAAGAAATGTTTCTTAAGCACCAAATCAGCATTAATGTTTTCTGAAGGATCATGTGACACTGGAGACTGGAGTAATGATGCTGAAAATTCAGCTTTGCAATTGTAACATTGCTGGAGAAAGCAGGCGAAGAAGAGGATCTAAACGCATGGTTATTTAATAAAGTAACACAAAACAGAACACAGAACTCAAAGTACAAAGTAAGAAAACCAGGGGAATCACAGAGGCAACATTACACTTACAACAACTGACAAAGTAACAAGTGAAACACAAGGGCTATAAATACACAGGGGCAAACAAGCTTAACAAGATAACAAGGGGGCGTGGCTAATCAGAAACACATGGGAACTATGATCAGACAATTAACAAGACACATGGCAAACAGGGAATCACATAACAGACAAGAACAAGGAACAAGACAAAACCCACACCGTGACAGCAATCACAGGAATAACTTACTTTTTTAAATATAGTAATATTTCACAATTTGGAATAATATTTCACAATTTTACTGTACTTTTGATATCAGCTCTTCTGAGATCAACTATTACCCACACATTTGAACGGTAGCCTAGTGCACATCACCTAATTTATATATACATTTTAAATGTATGCGTTTGGCAGAGGCTTTTGTCCAAAACTACTTACAGTACTGAATTAAAGGTGTACGTTTTATAAGTTCTTGCCAAATGGGCAGCAAAAGCTTTAGTTTTAGGCATTGATTTCCTCTGTTATGGGTTTTATCAAATTCCTGGAGTTTGCACCTAACCCAAGCTTTCTCGCGTTGGCATTTATGTGCAGAAAAAAAGACAAACTCATTACTGCATTACCCATAAAAGGCCTTCAAGATCACAAAGGTAAGACTATATTCTTGTTTGGAAAAAGACCTCATTCTGTTGGAGGTCTGCACATTTGCATGCTTCACCAGCAAATATTTGCGAATAAACACTTCTGCCTTAGATGCGCAGACCGCCTAGGGAGAGTGTTTAGAGAACAGCAAAAGTGACAAGAACTCTTACATTTTTTGAAAGAACAAGCACTGATTCAAAACAACACTGATGGTTTTTTTTTATTTTGTCTTACATCACACAATCTTCATAGGGGAGTAAGGATCAGATTTGTTCACTTTCGGTACAATAACATACCCCATGTTCACAATGCGAGGTGTTAAAACCATTTACAGTACACACATAAACCAAAAGTGTAATAAAAACACCAGGTTGACTTTAACGTGAGCGTACGGCCCTGCGAGTGCCCGTCACGGAATAATATTGTCACAGCGTTGCGGCAACGCTATCAGTTTGCCAAAACATTACTGAGACGTTGGAGGGAAAGCCTTATGATAAGTGATAGGCCTCCCTGGCAGAGACAAGCCCAGTGTATCAGTTTCCACCCAGCTAATAATAATAATCAGCCACCGCTGAAATAATGAATCTATTTACGCTGCCTGTCTTACACACGCCCACAGGGAGGGTGTAATCACGGGATGCGAGATGAAAGATATCAACCACCGTGTTTCATCTTTCCTCTTTCCCCTGGCAAGACAAAAGGCTCAAATGATCGTGGGTGTGAAAAGCTAAGATAAAAAAGGGCGCCGCACCTCCTGAAGCTTCATAAATAATCAGCTGACACTCTTTTACTACGATGATACCACTTACCCTCAGCTGAGAGCTGCTTTAAAAGCTTCTTTGCCCTGAATCTGCTCGTAAATTAGGGAACGTTCATGTTTAAGGCTCCTGTGGCCTGAGGCTGCCCCTGGTTTCCATCATTACAGACCTGCGTTTGAGGGAATATGAACCTTCTCCGTTCCCATCAAGGGTATCATGGTTCTGTGTTTCTCGTAGATGGGTTAATGACATGACACACTTTTCTTTTCCTAGTCATTAATTTATTTAAAAGTACATACAAAATGCATATTCTCTTTGAATATATAATTTGGCTTTGTAGAGGTGAGACAAGGCTGGGTCAGTGTGACTCCCCAAAAATGTAATGATTCTTATGAATTTATCATTCATAATGTGTATAAAAATTACTTTTCACCTTGAAAAATATGTTTGAAAAGAGATCGGTGTTGAAGAGAAAAATATACTTGATGGTTACACCACATGACAATTTTAGAGTTGTTAAATTGAAAATTGTCTTTAAATTAAACCAACATTTATAAGAAATTGAAACACAAAAGTAGATTTTTCCTTTTATATACTCTTTATTGTCATTATACCATTAAACACCCATCAGTGCTATTTTGGCATTATTTATATACTATTATAGTTATATAATGGCTTTTATTTTTATATTTTCATTTTACCTTAATTTTTAATACTTTATGTGCTTTTGATATTTTTTTAGTTTTAGTTTTTTATTTCTAAATAATTTCAGTTGTATTTTTATTTTTATTTCAGTTTTAGTTTTTATACTTCAACTTGAACGTATTTCAGTTAGTTGCATGCCAATTTCAAAATGTTTAGTTTAAGTTTTTCATCTAATATTTATATTTCATTTTATTTCAGCTTTATTTCAATTAACAAAAATGTTTGTTAATAACATTAGTTTTAGTCAACGATAACAAAATGACAAATGACAGTAACAGGAAAAACTTTGCTGACAAGTAACAGGAAAACATGTAAAAAGACAGCTTTTGTGCAGGTGTGTGAACACCTGGGATCCATCCCACAACCACCATCTACTTCCTTGATCTTGCCTCAGATCTCCAGAGCTAATGGCTCTCACTTCCTGGCAACTTGATAGACTGAGAGGAGGAGAAATGAAACCAGGCTTAGTGCTACAGTAAATGTAGCATGTTATAAAAAGAAGTTATGGAGGTCTGATAAACATCTTTTAAATGTACGTGGAGAAACTATGTTGCTTATAATGAAAGTCGGCAGATCTATGAATCTTTTCTTTCTTTGATTTGGCAAGTATATGCTAAATTTCACATTACATTTCATCTAAATACAGGACGGGCTGTTTGCACACGCCAGGAAGGATCACCAACAGTGTTTCGAAAGCCTCATCGTTCACCCAAGTAACGTCAACAATAGCGGTTCTGCAGCCTGACTACAAGTGTGTTTACGGTCTCTGGGGAGACATGAGCTTTAGTTAGAATAACTCGCCTTCTGGTAAGCATTAAAGATGAGGTAGGACCGAGTCCTTCACTGTACGGAGGGAAATATTGTTCCAACTCAGATGATATATAAATACTTATGTTGTCTAGGGCGGGGGTTGTTATTACTTCCTTTCTGTCCTCAGTTTCTAAAACATCATGGGAGCAACAAGCAACATGAGAGTAAATGGGCACTTTGGACTAAGGTGGAGGGCATGATGTCATCAGTGACCCCAGGGCTAAACGTCCAAAAGTGATTCAATCCAGAAGCTGGGAAAATGAAGTAAGACCTCTCCCTCTACTTACAAAGTCAGAGCTGGCTTTGGTTGAAATCTAATGTGGTATTTTGTACAGAACCATAAGGAATCCTCTGACACGTTGCAGTTGAAAGTCTAGCAGGGATTTCATTTGTGCAAAGTGTTTTGTTACTGATGAAGTGGCCTGTGGTTAAATACCAAAACTGTGAGCAAAACAGTCCTTGAAGTTGAAGATAGTAGTACAGATATTCTGTCATTATATATATATCCATTCATTATGTTGTATATTTAAATAACATCTGTCTTACATGATCGGAGCCAACTCCTGATGTTTCTGGTCTCTGGCCTTATAATATTAATAATCTTTGCTTTTAGCCATGTTATTGTAGCAGCAATAGTAACATACTAACTATAAGCCCTTTTTCATGTTGCTGATTGCACAGTGATAGTGAATACTCTGAGATGACATGCAGCTTTGTCGCCTGCAGCGTTGATAACCTCACTCGGTTGCAGCGTTTTGCATGGTCGGTCACCTCCAGTAGTACAGACATACTGTCAGGCCTGCAATACTATGAGGGAAATAACTGTTTTAGTGACCATAGGCCAGCTCTTAAATATTTCAAAGCAGCTATCTTGTCGCCTTCTGGTCCTATCTGTATCTGAAGGATATGGCGGTCCTTCTCAGAACAGTCTGTGAGATTCTTGGGGAATGACAAGGCCACAAAGGCATGTTTGTCTAACTTCAGAGAGGCCAGACTGAAAGGGAGCAAGGCTGCAGGGGCATGGGCGGCGTGTTCACGCAGACCCCCTGTCCCACTGCAGTTTTAGAGACAACAACACTAATCCTCTGACCAAACTCCCATCACGCTCCACTTCACATTAAACGGGCCGGCAGTGCCTCCCGCTGGGAAACTGACCCGGGCCCTTCCTGTTCCTGGGGTCCAGCCAGAGCTCGGCCTGTCAAACGTCTGCCTGGGCAACAGGAGGCAATGGCTACTTTCCACCTCACCGTGACTATTATATAACACCCTAAATTCAATAACTCACTGACTTTTATATCGTCAGATATAGTTGACTGAATTAAAAATTCTATCAATGGAATAACATATCATGCATTCCATTGCACAAATGGATTCTGTCAGATTAATACAGAGGCTGCCTTGATTGGCCACATCATCATGTAATGAATGTAATATTCTCTGTTTGATATGAGAAAAGAGAAAAATGTACCGTTTATGTAATATGTAGCTTTTCTAATCTTTAAAGGTAAAGTATGTGGTTTCTGCGACACTAGTTGCACCTAGTGGAGTTACAAAAATAAAGCATATTTTGTAAATGCCCCTTTCGCACGTCGCACCTCCTCCAGCTCAAACATCACAAATACAGATCTTAAGGATTCTTTTGAATGTGTGTGTCTCAACAGGTAAAAGTAGGCTTTTTTAATAAAAATGCCAACCAATTAGGAATACTTTTAGCTGTGTTATGTATCATGAGCAACCAATTGAGTAGGCTAACATGAGCGTCTCACTTATAATAAACCCATCCAACGTATTTGCACAGGGCACATTTCTTGCCATGTGTAAAGTATTCCACTGAAGGCAAGTTGTAGAGAGAACCCATGTACAGTTTTTTTACAAACATAAGATCAAACATAAAACAAAAGCATGACGTGGCAAACATGAGGGCTTAAATACACACAAGACTAATGGGACACCTGTGAGACAAGGGACACCTGTGACAAGGGACAAGGGAAGGGACACCTGTGAACAATGAAACCATGAACCAATGACAACATGACACATCAGACAATGAAACGCGTGGCAGGATCACATGACTTGAACCCCTGTTCACACATCAAAGTAAACAATATAAACTGGAACATTTGTCTTTCTGAACTGGTGCATGATAATGCTATATGGTAATTAGGTGGGATTGGGTGGTCAAAAAACACAGCCGAGTCCCGCTATTTGCTGCGTAACAAGAAAGGAGTCAACAAATTAAGTTCACAATGTCGATCAGTAACATTATTTTCCTCCACAGCAATTTGCAGTAGGCTAGGCCAAGTCAATAATTATTTCATTCATTCTTTAGGTAAATACGCATCATAAAATACAAAGCCTAGAAATCCCCCCCAAAAAAGTGTCAGTAAACTTTCTTCATTGAGTTGAATATCTTCGGACCGGAACTCTGTTTGTCAGATGACAGTCAGAATGACAGTTGACTGATGTGAGCGTGATAACTTGTTGTTACGACAAACACAACAGATATAATCACCTCAGAGAAGATAAATGGATTGTGTTTTGTGTTGCGTTTTGTTAATCTTGATTTCTCGCAAATTGTGTGTATTTTCTGGGTGAGTCATATTAGTGAACTGTGGCGCTGTGTCATGAATCGAGCACCATCGGCCAAGGTCAGGAATTTCGTAAATGTGATATTGTATACCCCCAGAGCACTTCTAATATATGGCACGTCGCATGGGATCATTCTGTGATACTTTTGTGTCTTTTTAAAAAAAGCTTGATGTATTGCTAATAACTGCGTGACGAGACGTGACGAGACAAAAAACTCCTTTTTGTGGTCATTATATGTAAATTATTAATTAATTCCAATTTTCAGGCGAACTTTGCCGTTAACGGTTATGTTTTAGGCGTGTATGTGTTGTTATGCATATATGTTTAAATATGTTTTTAGGCTCCACTAGATGTTTTGTTTTAACAGTTGATAGAATTTTATAAGTCTAATAAAAAACTGTCCGAATGTATTCGTCACGTGTGCTTCAAGCATTACTTAATCTTATGGTTGGTTTCTACAAGCAGAACGTTTGCAGGTGCCGGCGGGAATGGACACAAACATTGCGGGTACGAGCGGGAGTGGAACACACATGTTGCGGGAGCTGCTCAGACATTCTGCGGGAGCAGGATTAAGAAAACAGTCCCGCGCAAGGTTCTAGTATGGTTCACTTTGACATGTTCATGACCTCTTTTATCTTTGAAGGTCTTAATGCAGCAAAATTTTGCTTACACTTCTGTAACCAAAGCTGAATTTCTATTCCCATGTAATGGGTCATGGTCCCACAGCACCTAACCTAAACACCCTTTGGCTCCGCCTGCTTTGGTAGCCAAGCCCCAAACTCTCACTATAGGTTGAGCTGAAAAGAGACTGGGGGTTCAATGGGTTCAAGATAAACCCATGAATGGCATACTAATAGTAACAATAAACTGGGTTAAGAGAATGTATATTAGCATAAAAAAATATTACATACTTCACCTTTAAGGGAAAAACAGAGTAAGGGAGGGTGAGTAAGATTGCAAAGGTTTATAAATTACACTGGCGAGTGAAACTGTAGCATATGGATTTACAGACAGCAGCACACTGAGATCAGTCTGCCACTGAGATCAGTCTGGAGCAGCTCCAGGCACAGTGATAGCTCTAGATTTGATTTACAGTCAGCAGAAAACACAACACCAGTAGATACTACTGTATATCATCTGAGGCAAAGGAGGCCATGGCAACATAGTAATGATATATATATATATATATATATATATATATATATATATATATATATATATATATATATTATATATATACATAATATATATGTATATCATGTATTATATAAACTGTACATACACATCTATTATATATTATACAGTATTCAGGATGCTAGATTATTCAGTTTGTTACAATTTCACACTTTTTGTAGTTTTGTCAATTCGTCAACTATAATCTTATTTTCATTGACTAGATTATGCTAGACTTAATTTCAATTAATATGACAATGAAATATTATGTAAAACTTAATTATGTAAAGTTTATATTTAAGTGCAACGTATTTATGTACGTATTGCATAACCAAAATAAACCAGGTATTCTTAAGTTTCTTAGACCAAACATATTTTGTCCCAAAAAATAAGTGTTTTTATATCCACGTTTTTTACCATGACAAATACACAGTGTTAGTTTTTAAGTAGGTTAATGCTACAGTAAAATGACAAGTGCAAACTTTTACACTGACTCCATACTGGATTTCAGAGATCAGACATCCATGCTGAAATGAATAGCTGACAGGTTCCAGGGACAAGATGGGATGCTGACTGTCTGACAAACAAAACATTTATGGTTCTGTTGTAAAGCCACAGTATCAACATGAAAAAGCCACAGTGAAGATGATGTAAATGTGCACTTGGTATTGCCTTTTAGGATTGGCTCCAGTCACATCAGATAAGGCAAAAAACAGCAGACAGAGTGAGGGAAGAGAGGGAGAGGGAGCCTTATCGGAGGAAGCAGGGAGGCAATTGGCGATGAAGATGAGATCACATTCAAAAACTAATCCAAATGTTTGTGCTCGCTCATTGACACATTATAATACGTTTAATAATACGTTTAGTGACTAGCTATACTAACTATAGCTAACTGGTGCTTGCCCAATCAAAAGTCAATGGTTTTGCTATGCAGTTGCTAAGGCGTTCTGAGTCCTTTTTGCGCATTGCTAGCTGCTTCTATTGTTTGTGGTTACTTATCATCCATCCACCATGCAAAATGTATAGATACATAAACTACTACTGACCTAAAAGTTTGCCAGACTGCGGTTTTGTTTTTGATGAATTGAAATTAACTAGATTTACTAGCTACTTTTAGCTAATGAACCCAAATGAGCCAAATGTTCACTAGTTAAAAAGTTAGTTACGTTGTCTCTATCTCTAATCAACTGTTTTATCAATGAAATTAAAAAATGCTCAAGAATATTACAAAAATAATTATATAAATTAATATAATAATAACAACAAAAAATGTCAGTAAAAAATATTTATGTAGTTGATTTCCATCCAGTTATAATTTTATTTATGAAATATGAAATATTTATGAAAAATTAAATATATTTATGAAAAGCATATATTTTTTTTTCTTTCTTTTTTCTTTAATTATAACAGTTATTGTAACCTGCAGACCAATGTTTGAGATTCCCTGCTCTAGAATATGCCTCTTGGTAATGGCTGTGCTTGTGAAATTGGGCCTTTGTTGTTTACTCTGGAGCGGATGATTTGACAGTGTTAGTAAATGATCTGTTCGACTGCCGCCACAGAGTTTAAATCCTACCCATTTTCTCTATTGTGACAGTGATAACAGTTAACATACATACTGGCCAGACACTCAACATCGCAACCGCTAAGGACTCGGTCTCGCTTACACCCCGATTCCATCTTCTGTTACAGGCCCAGCCATGTGGAGCAGACGTCACTGACCACAGTTATCCTTCAGAATCAGAATGACCATCATCAGCAAATAATCCAAACCGAGACAGCTTTGCAAAACAACAAGGTTTGATGTAAACCAGACAATGACCAGAATAAACAAGTTCTCTTTCTTTCTAACCCTTTTTATCGACCAAATGTACTATTTACCCCTGCAAAAGATTAAATCACTACTTGCATCATTGACGCAAGGAGTCAGATACTCTTGGCTGACTGATCAGTACTGGGACTGTTTGCTCATTTCGAAGCTTCTTCTATTTTAGTACATGTTAGATGTGAGACAGGAACAAGTCAGAAGAACAGACACAGACCAGGCATAACATGTCATTTCCAATGAGCCCTTTAAACACAGCATTATGCCGCACGAGGATGGCACAGTCAGGTTCACCTCGTAAACATCAATGAACATTAATGAGCACCTGCTTAGGGAGCTAACATTAACAAGGATGTCATTTTCCATGCTTTTAAGCAGACGAGAGGTGTAAATATATATACTCTGAAAATCACCCTCACAAACCACAAGCCCTTCCAGAGGTATATGAATGTGTCTGTAAGCCATCATCCAGGATAACTCTAGCTCCCTCCACAACAATAATGGCCTTATTTGACCCTTTTTGGCATTTTCACTATAGTTGTTTGACATTTTACACTTGATCTGTGCCAAGACAGTTAGGCTAGAGCAGCAGTCATTAAAGAGGACACGCAGAGCTACACAGTCAATTAGCAAGCCCTAAAGCCATTGTCAGCAGTGCTAGCTAAAGTCACTGGGCTTTAGCAAAGGCACTGAGGAGGAAGAAATCTTCTATTTCACAGAAACTTTACTCTAAATTGCAGCTCTGTATGAAAGAGAAAATAAGCCAAAGTGTAAAAAAAAAAGAAAAGAAAAAAAAGAAGAAGAGGCACAATAAAACAGATATGATGATGCTAACTTTACATTCAATCTGCAGCTATAGCTATAGATACTAGCGTTCAAAAGTCAGTAAGATTTGTTTTTGGTAAGAAATTAATACAAAAGTGACTGTTAAGAAACTTATAATGTTACAAAAAATCTATTAAAAAAAAAAGCTGTTCTTTCTATTTATCAAAGAATCCTGATAAAAGTATAACGGTTTCCACAAAAAATTAAGCAGCACAACATGTTTCCTAGGCACCAAATCAGCATTTGAAATGTATTAAAATAGAAAACAGTTATTTTAAATTGTAATAATATTTCAGAATATTTCTGTTTTTACTGTATTTATTCAAATAAACGATGAGTGTTAAGTGGTAGCATAGCACATTGACAGAATCATATTTATATACCATTAAATATATTACTTCATAGAATGCTATGAAATTATGGTCAACAAACAAACTAAAAACATGGTGATACTTTTTTCTTAGCGTTTGCATTTATACTGCATCTGCATTTCAGGTGTGCTTCTCCTCAAGCTACTGCGCCAAGAAAAGGTGAAAATAGAGGTAGATTTATTCATCATCTTTATTTATATCCATGTAGATGGTTAAAAAGGTCTCGCCTACATATTTCTTCCCGTGTAGTGAGAGACAGAGGGAAAAAAACTGCCATACATTACAGTTTAACATCTGCTTTCTATTGACAGAAGTATGCAGTTGACTCCAGAGTGCCAAAGTAGGTTTGGAGAGTCATTGCCCGAAGAATGCAGGAAGGGCTGTCTTTTCTTCACTTTTGTGGTATTTGCCGGTAAGTGCTTCAGAGGCAAGAAGAATACAAAGATAGAAACTGACAGTATGAAGGGTGGACTGGGATGAAGAGAAAAAGGAGCTTTGTATGGTTTGAGTTGTATCAGGTCATGGAAATCAAGACAAACCAGAGAAAGACCTGGTGAATGAAATGTTCACAGCTTTGCTGCATTAAAAGAAGGTGAGGATAATGCAAAATGAGAGCGGTGGAGAGTCAGAACAAGAAGTATTCTTTTAACCGGGTTAAAGACGACTGAGGTTGGGATATTGTAGGGGGAGGGTGTTCAGAGGATAATGTAAGACAGTAAGAAAGAGGCAGTGAGTATATTATTGCTCCAAGAACAAACAAAAACAATTGTAATCCCATGAGCCCGCTCGCTTTTCTGTTTCCCAGTGACTTCGCGGAGTAGAATTTTTGACCAAAAATGGTCATTGGCGTCACTGTCCTCCATGTGTCATCAAACGTCTGTAACTGAATGCTCCTTTGCTTTTATATCTGAGAAATGGAAGCTTTAGCGTTAAGTTCTGCCAGGAAGACTCAAATGCTACGTCACTTATTACCTTCTCATCTATCGAATCATGTCTAATACTTGCGGTATAAAAGACCAGTACTTACACATGTTTGAGTTTGCAGATAGTGACGCTTTCATTCACCTCCATCCTCCCCACCACCACCAGGATGGTCCCTTCCTATACCTCACAGGGGGTCGGCTGCGCCCCTGCCTTCGTCTTCAGGCAGGAAATGCAGAGTCCTGACCCTCGGATTGCGAGCTATGGACGGGGCCTACGCCAAAGAACTTTATTGCTTGCTGGGCTATCAATAAATGTATTTATTGTTACAGTATTTATTCTCCCGAGTCTTTCTGGTAGAACTGTAACCTAAAGTCACATACTGTCAGGTAAATATCAACACATGCTCCTTTTAAGGGATGATGCAAGAGAGGAGAGGCAGAATGGGGAAAGAAAAGAGGAAATGAAAACCAAAGGGAAACAAAAGGCAATGGAAAATAAAATAAAATTAATGCAAAGGGAAAATGAAATGGGAAAAGAAAAGTAAAGTAAATTTAATTGGAAAGAGGAAAGCAGAGGGGAAAATAAGAGCAAAGCAAATGGGCAAGGAAATTGAAAAGTCAAGGAAACAAGAACGCAAAGGGAAAAGCAAACAGGAAAGTAAAAGTACAGCAAATTGGAAAGAAAGAGGAAAGGGGGAATATAAAACAGAAAGGAATCAAAGGAAAAGGGGGAAAAGGAAATAGGAAAGGAAAAGGAATGCAAATTCCAAAGCAAATGGAAAAGGGAAGCAGATTGCAAAGCAAATGGAAAAGGAAAGGGGAAAGTAAAGGGAAAAGCAAACAGGAAAGTAAACTGGAAGGAAAGAGGAAAAGATATGTAAAGGGGGAAGAAAAAGGAAAATTGGTGATGAATGGATTGACTGACCAAACTCAAATAGCAATATAACTCTTTCTCATTTAAGCTCTAATATACTTGAATTGAGTAGGACCAACGCTGAGCTGATCACTCATCAGATGTGAAGTGTGGACACTGGATGTCTGAGTGCTGCCCGTCCCGCTCTGTATATTCTAGAACAACCCTACGATTAGAGCAGAGTGCTGCAGCGGCTTGGCAATGCTACACGTCAGATGTCTGGACTCGTTCTTCCCCATGCCGGGTAGAAAATAAAGACACAGAAAGGTGGTCTGGCAAACACAAGGGGCATTTGTAAAGCATTTCCTTAGGATAAGGGTGGGCTCCTAAATTTCACTGGTGGTTTTTCAACAGGCTGTAGCAGAGAGCTTTTTAACCTCTGGAACACTTGCCTTGATCAGATGTCTTTTGATGTTGTTGATGGAAACTGCTTTTGAGCACACTGCTCCATCCTCAACATGACAAATTATTTACAATGGTTAGAATAATCGCTGGTGAGGTAGATTGAGCGTAACATTCAATTTTGCCTTTCCAAACCCACTTCATAGGAATGCCCAATGACAGCACTGACTGAGACGTTGTTCATTGACCAGACAACAGAATAACTGAAGAGCCTGAACTCATCCGCTCAGTTACCAAAACTTTAAAGTAAATCTTTATGTCGTTTTCACTCTTTTGTGCCTCTTTTCCACCCCAAACTTTGGACAGAAATATCTGAGAACCCAAGTCAAGTTGATGTGCTCTGACCTGTTTAATGTTATGAAAACAATGAGAACAGTGGGAACATAGTTGCGATAAGTTGAGTCAAGTTGTGATTTTCCTTCATGTGCCATAACATAGCAGGTCGTGAGGGGGTTCAAGGCCTTTCCTATTTGCTTTCTTTGTTTGTACTTCTCTCTGCTAGTCACAACTGATATTCGTTGGCATCACAATGTGGCCTGTTAGGTCTAGTCTCCAAGGTTTTTGGTGCTATCTCCTACATTCTTTCTCGAGCTGAAAGTGTTGTAGTTTGTTTTTTATACTTTCCAGGCAAAAGGGTAAACATGCAGTAAACATAATATTAATAAAATAAACTTTTTTTCATTATAGGTTAATTATGTTAAATCATTTAATCACCATAGTGTACCATTTTAGTGGAAAGTGCCTTTTATCTTTGGTCCAAACTGGGAATTTTGCACTGCCCTAATTTTGCCACTGAAGTATTGTGACTCCAACAAATTACATTTGACATCATGTGAAGTTCTCAGAAATTGGGTCATGGAGTGGTTAAAGCTCCAACCTTTTGTTGAATGGTTTTCCTCTCTGATCTTTATTTCTAGATTTCTGTACATACTATTAATACTAGATTTGCTTAATGTTTCCATTCGTGGCAAGCACCCCATATGGAAGGAACATCTTTCTTATAGTACTTGGTTTGCACATCACAGCAGAGTATAAGAATGCATTCACGTAACACATGAAAGGGTGGGTTAAAACCTGGCTTACACCATAACCACGGCACCGCATGAGCATAAGGCTAATTTGGGTCAAAAAAGTTAGCTAGGTGGTCCTAGGTGGTCTTTGTCTCACTTTGTTCTTTAATGAAAAGTTACTTATTCAGCAAGGTCAGTCTTACCAGAATGAGAGCAGCAGTGGTTTCCAGGTCAGTCCATGCATCTGCAAGCAATTAACCCTCAAAAACACAAATTTGGTGCCACTATGACCGACCTATGAAAATAATGCAGTGCGTCTTCACTCTTCACTAGTATTTTATAGGAGTATTTCACCTAAAAAATCTAATTGTCAATATTTATTCACCCTAATGTTGTTCAAAACTTGTATGACTTTCTTTTGAGAAAAAACATTAGATATTTCAAAGAATCTTCATTCATGTCTTTTTTTTTTTATCCAACAACAGTTCATAGTGATGGCTGTAAAGCACCAAAAAACACTATACAAGTAGTACACATGACTTATGCGCTATATTCCAAGGCTTCTGAAGCCATACATTTTTTGTGTGAAAAACAGACTGAAATTTAAGACATAATTCACTTACAATTTTTTTAGATTGTTGAGCTGAACTCAAGAATCAGATCAGTCCAATTTGTCAAATAATTTGTCAATTAAAAGATGCATGTAAAGAACCGACCCAAATGGGCGAATCATTCACTGAATTGGTTCTTGTGGTTCTTGTACTTAATTGGGGAACTTGAGAGATGAAACCATGCTGATGGCCTGGGTCTGTGGTGGAGTAGTGAGTTTGATGTGTAATTAAACTCGAGGTTCTGTGGGGTGCGGACTGGATTGATGTGGACTGATGGGGCAGTGAACCCGAGGTTACCCCGTAAGTCAGTCCTAGAGCTCCTCCTGTCCGATTTTAGGGGAAAATCGGGTCCATCGGAGACGTCCAATAGATTTCTTAGGTGCACAAAAAGAACACCACAGACAGTGTAATCAGCATGATTTGTGTTTTGAGTATATGTTTCGCCAGGAAGATGGGGCCAGGATGTTTGGCGAAGGAAGCGTGCTGGGGTCCTTGTGAGATCAAAGAAGATCGGGAAGTTTCCAGTCATCAGACCAGCATCTTCGATGGCGGAGGCCATGGAGGTGAACCTGAGATGTTCATAGCTTGTGCCTGTCTTTCCGTCTTTGGCGTTGATGCCTCAGTCCTCGCAAATGGCTCATGTAAGGCAACGGTCTGCAGATCGAGGAGTTAATCATCTAAATCTTCGCTCTTTACGTGATGGGAGTCCGGTAATCTTTTATGATTCCTCTTTGCAATCCTCTTCTGATACCACTCCAGTGACAATGGTGTTGATTAATGCGAGATCTCTGGCAAATAAGACCTTTATTTTGAACGATCTCTTTCTTTCTCATGAAATTGATTTTTTATTTGTTACCTAGACGCGGCTTAATGCTGGTGAAATGACTCTTCTCTCTGAACTTGCTCATCCTGGTTGCAGTTTTTTTAGTACCCCTAGGTCTGTTGGCCGGGCCGGGGATCTTGCAGTTGTTTTTAAAGACAAGTTTAAGTGTAGACTTTTACCTTCTGAGTCCTATTGCACTTTTGAATCTCAGTTAATTACGCTGAATTCTTTTAAATCTGTGTTATGTGTTTTGATTTATAGACCCCCAAACTTTCATGGGGATTTGGGAATTGTCCCCTCTTTTGGCAATATTTTAATTTTGGGGGATTTCAATATACATGTGTGCTGCCCTTCAAAGCCCCTGGTCAAATAATTTTTAAATTTATTAGAGTCATTAGATTTTTTACAATGTGTTTCTGGTCCAACTCATGAACGTGGTCATACGCTTGACCTAGTATTATCTCTGGGAGTCTCTGTTGGTAGTGTGAAGATTGCTGATACTGTTTTTTCTGATCATAAGACTGTTCTTTTTAGTTCTAATTTTCCTTGTGGTACGCTGGGTAATATTGTTTCTGACCAATAAGTTGCCACCTGTTCTAGCAAAACATTACACACAGAAGACAATATACCTCCGCCCAGGCGAGCAACCACCAAAAAAAGGTGTTAAAACCAATTCTCGCCCAGGACAACTGGAAGCTGCTAGGGACTGGAAAATGCTGGCTGATCTTGATCAACGGCTTATTTTTCCACCTGAGATTGCCACCACTAACCTCTGACCAGATATTGTTTTGTGGTCTGGATCAGCACGCATTGTTCAACTGATAGAGTTAACAGTGCCATGGGAGGATGCGGTAGATGAGGCATATGAGAGGAAGAAACTGTGGTATGCTCATCTGGCCACTGAAGCAGAACAGCGAGGATGAAGAGTCCAGGTTTATCCAGTGGAAGTGGGTTGTCGAGAATTTGTGGCACACTCTACAACCCAGTTCCTCAGAGACGTCGGATTCAGTGTCCAAGAGTTGCGTCGCACAGTAAAGAACTTATCTGAAGCAGCAGAGAGGAGCAGCAACTGGCTGTGGTTGAGACGGAAAGATTCTGGCTGGCTGTGTACAGGCCGCCACGCTACGGTTTCGTAGAATTCGTGAAAAACTCGAAGAGTCTGTTGGTTTATTTGTATAGTTTGCATAGTAGTTACAGTTATTACATTCCTGTGTATATTGCCTGAATAAAGGTTGGTGATTGGGCAGATATGGTGTTTTGCGGTAGGTAGTATGCCATACGGAACCGTTGCCACTGAACCTACTTTAACGAAGACAGTGGGGCTCGACAGCCTTAGTCAAACGGGTTGGCGCGTATGGTTGGGTTGCGGAGAGATTGCGAGATTGTGGTTAGGTCACATGTGAACTACGAGGAAGGAGCAACCTCAGCAGCAGGAGGGATGTAAAGGTCAGTAAGCTGGGCTGAGTTGAGTGGGGGACGGAGGGGGGTGACTCTGGGACGCCAGAGTCACTGTCGAGCCCTCTTGAGGTGTCGTGGGCTAGTCGACGAAACACTGAGGACGGAAGGTGCCCACTTGAAGACCCTAGAGATGTCCCCTACTCGGCTCAATCCAGACGGTTGTCGTGCTGGTCCACTGGGGAGACCACACTGTAGTTGCAGCTGTTGTGTGTGCTGACGCGCCAAGTACACTGCATAGGTTACTGTAAAGCTACGTCTTAGTTTGTGCTTATCTTGGCGAAAGCCGAGTAGAAATCAGCATGAAGTTTTACCATCTACTCTCGTGTAATGGAAATCATGCCACTGTTTCATCTCGCATACTCAATCCTTGCACAGCTAGTAGATTTTCAGCTGTTTTTGAGGTCTCTCCTTTAATTTCATTGATCGAGTACCCCTCTCCCTGTATGGGTTTAGAAGAGTTGGTCAACCAGTTTAACTCTTCTTGTTTAGATATTTTAGATGTTGTGGCTCCTGTCAAAGTCAGGGGAAAAAAGGTCAAATCGCAGCCCTGGTTGAACAGTACAACCCCAGCTCTTAGGCAGGAGTGTAGGAGGGCTGAACGCAAATGGGTAAACTACAGGTCTCTTATGAGATTTTGAAGAACCATTTGAACGAGTATCAAAGAGCTGTTAAATTGGCTAGATCTAATTATTTTTCTGGCATCATCTCCAGAAACTGTCATAATTCTAGAGTACTTTTCTCTACTGTAAATGCTGTGCTTCACCCTACTGGTACTCTATCACTCACTCCTTCTGTTGAAATGTGTGAAGAGTTCTTTAAGTTTTTCATTGGTAAGACTGATGGAATTAGATCTCAGATTTCATCTGTTAGCAATGACTTTATTGCTTCTGTTGACCCTCCTAATCAATTGACCGGTTTTACGCCTGTTTCTCTGCAGCAGCTTAAAGATATAATTGCTCATATGAAGCCTACCAGGTCTCCTGGTGATGTGTTTCCTTCCCTGTTTAAGCAGGTACTTGATTCCATTGGCCTAAGTTTTTTGTCTATTATGAATATTAGTTTGTCATCTGGTGTTGTTCCGGTGCGGTTATTCAGCCCCTTCTCAAAAAAAAAAAAAAAAAAAAAACCGGCTTAAACCCCTTTGACATGAGTAGTTTTCGTCTTTTTAATGAGGAATAAAATTTTCAATAGATTCCAGTCAGGTTTTAGAGCTGGCCATAGTACAGAGTCTGCTCTTTTGAGGGTCTCTAATGACATCCTACGAGGCGTTGATTCTGGAAACCATGTTGTTCTACTTTTGTTAGATCTTACCACGGCATTTGATACAGTTGATCATAATATTCTCATTGATCATCTTAGGGATCAGGTTGGTATTCAGGGCTTAGCCCCGAAATGGTTCTATTCCTATTTGAAAGATAGGACTTTTTCAGTCAGTTTAGGGGATTATTATTATTCTATTATTCTATTATTCTTCTACTGTTGACCCTCTTGTGTGTGGGGTTCCGCAGGGCTCTAGACAGGGACCAATTTTATTTTCCCTTTATATGCTCCCTCTAGGTTCTATTTTTGAGAAATTTGGGATTCAGTATCATCTGTGTGCGGATGATTCTCAAATTTATGTACCACTGAAACATGGGCACAAATGTGTCATTCAGTCCCTGCTGAATGTTTGACTGAGGTTAAGTGCTGGCTGGCGAATAACTTTCTCCAATTAAATGAGGATAAGACCGAGATGATTTTATTTGGAAATAAGGGGTGTGTGGAGGATGACTGCTTGGGGTTGTTTCCTGGGAAAAAACTGTCTAGCGTGAGAAACCTTGGTGTCATTTTTGACTCTGAGCTTAAATTTGACCGGCAAATCAATGCTGTTGTTAAGAATAGTTTTTTCCATCTTAGTTCAATATCTAAATTGAAGTCTATCCTCTCTTTTGAAGATATGGAGAAGGTTGTTCATGCCTTTGTGTCATCCCGTTTGGACTACTGTAATGTGTTGTATCTGTGTGTGAGTCAGGCCTCTCTCTCTCGTTTACAGCTTGTTCAGAACTCAGCTGCCAGACTTTTAACGGGTACTAAGAAGAGAGAGCATATTACTCCTGTGTTAATCAAACTACATTGGTTACCCATATGATACAGAATTCATTGCTCCTCATGGTTCCGCGATCTCGTTTAAAATGTAAAGGTGATCGGGCATTCTCTGTTGCAGCTCCTAGGCTCTGGAATGACCTTCCTCCGTCTGTAAAATCTTCACCTTCATTGGGTGTTTTTCAGAGTGCGCTTACAACTTATTTGTTTTCTTAAGCATTTGAAAATGCTTTGTAAGCTGTGTATGTCATTATGTTTGCATTGTTTTTATGTTTTTGTTTTTTTTATTTTCTGTACAGCACTTTGGTTCCACTTGTGGTGTTGAAAGTGCTCTATAAATAAAGTTGAGTTGAGTTGAGCATGGGAAAATCTCAGAGTAAAACTGGGAGTTGTGAAAAAATATGATACACCGGTGTTTTGCCAGATGAGAAGTTTATCTATGTATCATCTTTTTACTCTTTTAATTCATTTTATAAATGTATCATATATCTCTTTTAATTTCTTTTATAACTTTTAATTTTCCTTGCTTTTTTTTTGTGATTATTTTAATTCCTTTCTGTAAAGGACTTTGAATTGCCATAGAGTATGAAATGTATGAAACTCGCCTTGTCTTGTGTTCAACACAGTAAGATTAAAAATATTTTTTAAACTTTTTGTGCTACAGAAGAAAGTAAGCCATACAGTTTGGAACAACATGAGGGTGGGTGAATGATGACAGAATTACTACTATTGTTTATGGAAGGCAATGCTTTTGGCATTTTTATTTAGCCTTGTATAAAATAAAGACTGGCAGTGCAGAAGGAAACAGACAGATTTTCTCTCTTTGTCCCTGGCAAAGGTAAGCTGATAGAAAAGGAAAAAACTCATAATGCCATAACATGTGAAGGGATCTAGGAAGCGGCCAGGATGATTTAGCATCAGAAGTCAGTCCAAGATACTATCCTTTTATTTTTCTACCATCTTGTTTATGGTTCTTCTCCTTGGCAACATGTAAACAGTGCCCTGGCTCCACAGAGCAATAAAATAACCATCAGTGATATCTAATTTCATCATGCGAGTAGTATGGGCACATGGGTTTTCTTTCCTGTGTTGGCATATTTACTATTGAAACAGGATGTTTGGTTAAACGTATTGTAACAGTTTGGTTCGAGAAGTAAAAATCCCATTCATTTTCTCCATAGGGAAATAGATTTTTATCAGTAACTCATAAACATTTAAAGACAGACCTACCTTGAGCTCAGAGGTGGTTAATCAATGATATGCTTCTGTTGAAGCCATCAGCCCTTATTTACTATAACTATAACTTGATTCTATGTCTCGCTTCATTTGCATCAAACTACTTCTATATTTGTATACACAATACTGTTCAAAGTTTTGGGGTCTATAAGATTTAAAAAATATTTTTTAAAGAAGACTGACTGCAAATTTCATTTCATTTCTGTGAAGCAAAGCTGAATTTTCAGCAGCCATTACTTAAGTCTTCAGTGTCACATGATCCTTCAGAAATCAGTCTAATATGCTGATTGATCAAGAAACATTTCTTATTATTATTTATGTGGAAAAGGGTTGTGCTGCTTAACATTTTTGTGATTGTTTAATGAATAGAAAGTTCAAAAGAACAACATTTATTTGAAATAGAAATCTTATGTAAAAGTCTTTATGGTTGGTCATTTTTGATCAGTTTAACTCATCCTTGCTGAAAAAGTATTTATTTCTTTAAAAAAATGTACTGACGCCAAACTTTTAAACATTGGTGTGTTTAATGTTGTTTCTATACTTATGATCAAAAACTTTAAATAAGTAATTTTTCCATTGTTTTTGATTGTCGCTCGCAATGCATCTTGGGATGGTAGATCATTCCCTCAGCAAAGAAATTAAATACACAGTGTTGCAACTTTTTTTCTCCAAATAAGAACATTTTGTAATTATATTTTAAAATTCCTTATGGAAAAAAAATATTAATAGAAATAAAAGAAAAAATAAGTGCAAATATCAAAAAGTGGTTTTTTTTTTCAGCCATAAAGGTCTGATGTCCGTTGTCTTTTGTCCTGCTGTTGGCAATACAACATAAACTAGAGTGGCTTGCTGTTGTTAAGTAACCTATAGCTCAGCTGCAGTGTGGGGGTGTTCCCTTATGTCAGCTGATCCCAAAACCAATCTATAAGACATCTGAACTTCTATAAGTCCCAGTAAAACTGTGCTTATAACACTTTAATGCAACCCATTTTTTCCATTGTATGTCAACTGAAAGTCTCAGTTTTCTCAGGGGGCGTCTTCCTATAGCCCTTCATTCAGAGATCTGCCCACAGCATCTGACAGCTAGACAAACAAACACAATTTGTCAGTAACAAAAACAGAAGGCAAGACAGAGACAAGGCAGGATGATAATGGCGATGCGCGCACACCAAAACTAAAATAAACGCAGCAGAAGATCTAGAAACAATGGGGTAGTTGTTCAGTAGGGGCCGACACTACAAGCAGCTGCATACACACATCTTTTCTATTACTCAGTTGGTGGTTGCTTTCCACAACGTATAACCACAACCCCACACTGGCCCGCTCCTAATCCAACAGACTAGATAAGATTATATAATGCGATAAAGTTTGGAAATGTCAGGTCAAATTCCCAACGGTGGATGGGAGAAAAACTATTCCTTTGCACTCTGGAATACTTGATTCTGATTGGTCAGTAGTGGAATTCTGCAGTTTATTTTATGACTTCTAAACTGACCATTATCCCTGGGAACTGATTTACTATTATTTATCATTACTATTAATATTTTTCATACTTCATAATTCTTGTATCACTCTGTGCAGCTTTGTGGCTGTCTTTGCACACTGTCTAGGCTATCTATAATCCATTCAAAATTTGAATAAAAGTTGACGCACAATGGTAATTGATATGATTAGCCTTTCCCTGGTGAAAAAAAAAAGCTAAGTAACTTGCAGCCAGACTAATTATCAGTATACTTCAAGTGTGCTATTTTGAAACAACTTATTTTGTACTAAGTATATTTTAGTTGTAATTAAATTGTAGTAAAGCATAACTTTAAGTGCATTTAGTGTACTAAATTGGACCAACTTCAAGTATACTTAGTTTGAAAGTATACTTTCAATGCATTGTTACATTGATCATTACCTAAAATATATTTTTAATAAAGTGCAAATAAATAGACTTTGCACTTCATTTTTCTAAAATATATTTGTAGAAAAACCGCAAATGCGTTTCAAACCGCATTTTTGAGACTGTCTTTGGTACACTGAAGTTTTTAAGAAGAAAATACTCAGCAATGGTGTTGATTGAAGAATTTGCACATGGTTTGTCTTAAAGCATATTAAAACCATACATAGACATATAAACAATATTAAAAACTTTTCAAATTTTCAACCCAGGGGTCTTTAAAAAACACTAATTAAACAGTTAAATGTAATCTTTAGCCAATCTCAAAATTAGCATCCATTTTTCATACTTTACTGTACATAATTGTGTGACACCTAATTCACTTGTGGAATTTAAGATGAATGATATTCATTTTCAGGCTTTTCTGTTTTTAGACAAAATATTAGAATTTTAATAAAAGCCTTTTTTGGTTATTGATCATAACATGAAATATCAGCCAGACTTTATCCCTACCATATAGTAACAAGTAGCCAGTCAATATTGCAAAATATGAAAATGCTAATAATTATTTATTCTGCATGTTGTTACATTGTGCTCACATAAAAATGAAAGTATCACACATATATTTGGCTTACATACAAGCAAATAATTAGTCAGATTGTTTTAACTCACTGCAGAAAAAGAATGCTCCTAAATATAGACTTGCATGTACATCTGCAGACACACACTTTTTTCCTGTGGAAGGATCTAAGAAAAACACAACCGCCACTGGTGGCTGGATTGGGCTTAAACATGTCTCCCTTGGTTCTCTTTTATGACTCTCCAAGGACTCATCTAGACCACCTCCCTTCTTTTCCCCATCCTCTCTTTCTTTCCTGCCACGTTTTTCTGTAACCTTCAAGATAAATGTCACATGCAGAAAAGCAAACCCAGAAAAAAACTTTAGCACATGGCTAGACGCATGCCTATAAATTGCCATAAAATGGGGAAGCATATACTTTGCATGCAAACGGCTGTGGGTGTTGGCGACCTCCAGGGGTCTTTTTTTCCTCATTTCCATTCACAGGGAACTGGGCTCCAGGCACCAGAAAGCAGAGCACTGGCCACGCTGCAGGAATGATCTCACTTCAAAGGTGACCATAAATCAAACAGTTGTGCCCCCGCCATCCGCTCCACCATCCCCCAAAATCCCTTCTGTCACTCTCAAAACGAGGGGGCTGGTAGAGAGGCATTACCTCATAGACTCTGGGTTTAGGCTTCTGCACTCATTGGCTGCATGTAAGGGCTGTGACCGTCGTTTAATTAGCTGGTTCCTCAATTATCACACTACTCAATTCAGTTACAATAAAAACTAAGGCTAAAATGTGATATATGTAGCTGTGTCCGTTCATTGGCATCCTTGGACTGAATCTCAGATGTACTGAAATCAGATCAAGGGACAAAATAATGTCGCTGAGTCCCAAGGTGGGTAAGGCATTTGTGGGTAGCCTCTGGTTAGTTGCTGGATCAACGGTAGGTTAACTTGGCAAACGTTAAATAGTCACACTATAGTATTGATTTCATGTACTTTGTGCAATGCATTAGCTAGTCCTTAACTTTAGATTAACTAGGCTAGGGCTAAAATTAGCACGATAATTAGCGTAGCATACTTTAAAATGCCAATTCAGCGATAAACACACAGATATTCTATAGTGTGGCATAGGGATGCACGATATTGGATTTTGGCCGATATTCGATATGCCGATATTTTCAAACTAATTTTGCCCGATGCCGATACCGATATATTTTTATTTTTTTTAAGTGCAAAAAAACCTTTCTCAGTCAAGAGCAGTGAGTGATTTCCTCTGTTGTGTTGTTTTATTAACATTAAAGGGATAGTTTACTCTCTCAAGTTTCTTTCTTCTGTTGAAAATAAAAGTTATTTGGAAGAATGTGGCTAACCAAACAGTTGATGTACTCCAGTGACTTCCATAGTATATTTAAGCACAAGAAAGAAATGAATACAGGTTTGGAACAACATTAGAGTGAGTAAATAATGACAGAATTTTTATTTCTGGGTGCAGTATCTCTTTAAGGACAAGCGGCAGCATATTATTACTGTCTCTTTAAGAACTGCACGCAACGCGTCTAATATACACGCATTTGACAAGCAGATTTTCTCTGTTTGCTTTCACTTTAGACATAGTGTAAACCTTGTTTATGTAAACCTTGTGTGTATTTGACAGTATTAGCGCAATAAGACTCGAAAGATAACTTAGTCCAGTATGCAGGCGCTGGCGCTGTGACAGGCTTTTAGTTCCTGTGAGCGTCGGGTGTAACGCGCACAGAAAAGCGCATGACAGAACAGCGCATCAGCACGTGAATGACATGTTTAACTAGCAAGACTTTGACGCACATACAAATAATTAACTTTTGTGAATTGCAGTGTCCCGTGAGTGTAACTCATTTTTATGTGAGCACAATAGAATGCACGATACTATGATTTTTCTTCAAAAGCAGATCGTGAAGAGATATTTTAATCATCCACGATCAAAAACCGCGTGAGACGCACACCCCTAGTTGGAAGTTTAAGTTGCTGGCGCTCATGCTTCGTTCACGGTCGTCACGTGCGCATAGGAAACACGCCACCCTATCGGCAGGGCTCATCGGCAGAAATATTCATATCGGCCGATGTCGATGATGGTCATTTTAAGCTTTTATCGGCCGATACCGATGTTGTCCCGATATCATCGTGCATCCCTAGTGTGGCATCAATTTCTGCTGAGTTGTCATGCCATAAGGATGTTTTAGGCCATGAAGTAAGTACTGTAATACTCTAAATTGATTGCGTATGCGATTTTAAGTCTGATGGGGCAAGTTGGAAAAGATAAATTTATTTGACTTTGCAGAGGATAAGAAGGGCAATTCATCATGGTCTTATCTCACTGTGTCACGTGGGACTCTCTTTATCATGCATCCATGCAAAAACACCATTTGTCTTCAGTGCCTTGTTTGTTGCAAGTGATAAAATGTATGTTGTCTCTTGAGTGGAAAAAAAACGTATGCATGGATAGTATGGTGAATGCAGATAAGACGGTATAATTATGCAGATATCAAATCAGAAGGCCTCATCTAAGTGTCTATCAAACTTGGGCAACTCCCTCTCAAACCTCTCTTACTATACGCCGCTTTCTGCCATGATGTTTCCAACCTCATTAAACCCCACAACCCTTTATAATCTCCATCTGTTCCACTTACTAAAACAAACCTGGTTGATTTACTTGACAAACTGAGTTCCACTGTGCAGTTGTGCATTTTTTAGGCCAAGTGGAGCAACTCACCACAGATAAATGAATATGCAGACAGCCAAACAGACCCAAAGCCAGACGTAAAGACATCGGTCTTAGGTGGCGAGTGGCGCCAGGTTCTGCACATGGCTTTCTGAAAATCTCATCATAGATCATCCAAATATATAGATTTTGTCATGACAGCTGCGTATTAATAGGAAAGACTGCAGTTTTTTGGGCTGAGCTAGCAGCCTAGTTCAAAGTCAAGGCATCTTGTTTTAACAGGATTGATTTATTCCTTCACATAGAGCATAATGTACATTGTTAAATATCAGTACACATTCCCAATCTTCTCAGTTGATTTTTTTCACTCTCTTTTCATAATCATAAACAGTATAAGATTATGAAAAAAGGCTTTTAAGATTAACATTCAGCAGTTGGATATTTTCAGAGTGAGGCAATGGCTTTTAGTGTCAGCACTCCTGCACTTGAGTTTAGGCAATCTGGCTCTTGTTTTGTGTAATTATGCATTTCATCCATTTTCCTGCACTGGTTCGCTATCCCTCTGTCTCTTGTATATAAAAGAACGGCAACTTCATGCCATGGGGAGAAACACAATGTTATTGTTTCCATTGAAGAACCCCTCATTCCAATTCAGTCAATTTAATTCCTCTCTAACTCCTCCTAAGACCAACTATTTGGGAAAATTCATAATACAGGACAGCTTTAACTTCTTTTCTTGAGAGACATTATTAGTCATGTCATAAAGTTTATGTGGTTTACTGTATGACTTGAATGTTTTGGAAAAATGCCATTGTCTCTAGACAAGAGATGCAGAACTATTTAAATATGTTCCTACATTCTCTTAAAATTTTTCCGAAGCTATAAGGGAACGTCTTTAATGCAATCAGTATGACAGGATGTGACATAATGCAATAAAACTGAATGGTTCCCATTATAAATCAACCTAGCTGTCAACACCACAAGAGTCAAAACGTTGCACACATGCAGTGTAGACAGCGCTATAGATTATAATGGGAGCGATCACGTTTTGACACCATTGGAACCTCTGTCAAAATATGACAATGGTTGAGAAGTGTGTTTAAAATGTAATTCATGGTTTGGTAGACTTCATGTGCTAAACATCAACAGAAAACAAGTCATCGAAGCATTCAAAGCGGCTCTGTGTTTGTATCCTCAGGGTTTTGCTCAAGGCAGCCTTGTCAACAAGTGTCTTTGCTTTCCCACTCCTCTGCTCTTATCCAGGCCCTCTCCACTTAATCATCTTCATCTTTCTATCCACTATAGCTGACATCCTTTTATAGACACAACACAGACACTTTCTCCCATTTATGGGCTTCTGTGAAGTGCCGAGCCATGGTCAGCGAAAGACTTTTGAGGTGTTCCCTCAAAGAAGGCGACAGCTACCTCCGCTCTCCCTACTGCTCCATGGAACATTGCAAAAAGATAAATCTCCTCAAAACCTCGAGGGTTGTCACGCTACCAAAACTGGTGGCTACCAATACCAATTTCATAATTCTCTATACCAATTTCGATACCACAGCAGAAATACATGTATATACAGGGCTGTTGAACACTTGATTCTGATTGGTTGACGAACGTATATATGTGCAAATATTTATTTGGAGTAGTCCTACCAACGCAACGTCGTTGCCAATGTAGATATTTCGGAAAATGAAAGAAAGCCTTGGGACACACAAATCAGTTCTGAACAGTAATGAGTCAATCATTTAGATTAGATTCCAATCGGATACACAAATAGTTGGATTTGGACTGACAGTTTGAATGTAGTCTTTGTCCAGCATGTTCTCTTAAGACAGACTGAAACTGTTTACATTCATACCTAGAAGTGCATTTGACCATTCACACAAGCATCTGCATTACACTACCATATTTCTTCATGATGCAAGTATCTTTCAGCTGTTTACTTTAGAGGGAAACACTCTTGCACAGCTGTGCACCACATAAACATCTGTATAAATCGGAGTGTAAGGAGACTAAAAATTTCAGAAGCAATCCCAGAGAGCATTGTTTTTTTTTATGCATTCCAATGCAGTGTGCTCTGTAGGTCAGCTAGGGTGAGCCGGTTCATGGTGTTCCATAAAAGATTATGACAGCTTGTATGCTGTCGAAGTCAAGGTTTGTTTAGAAGTCCAAAAGCAACCGAAATTAGTCATTCATCCCCACATACAAACACAAAACAGATGCACAAACACCGAATGGAAACACTTGAGTCAGATTTCCTCATCAGAAATGATGTCACAGCCATTTGCTCTCATCTCTTACAGATGTGGAGGCTAATTAAGCAATGGGAAGTGATCAGCACTTACAATCCTGACTTGGCACCCTATAATGTGCTTAAATGTGTCTGCTTACACATGTGGATTTGAGAATATGTGCGCATGGGGAGATTCTGAGCTTTATTAAGATAAGCCCTTTACAAAAACAGGAACCGCGGTGGGATATTGCACATGTAAGATGTAATGATTGTGATTAATCCTTTTAAATGGCTTCTTGGATAATGAATGGCCCCTCTTGATGATTCCAGGCCCAGTAGAAAGCTAAACAGCTGGGCCGCTGACTCTGATTAGCAACCAGTGGTTTCAAATCTAAACATTTGTTTTAATTTTTTCCTACACATACTATTCTCTTCTTGCTTCCATGCTGTTAGCACTGAAGATACAGCATAGCTTTTACTGGATCACATTGACCCTACTTGACAAATTACAGCTCAAGTGCTGTTTGTAACTGAGCATGTGTGAGAGACATGGTGACAGTGAAAGCATTTTACAGTGCTATGTGAAGCAATTATTTTCCTTGTTTAATGGAACATACAGTAGTATAAATCATGTCATATTGAAAAAGCAATTTATAGTTTTTATGCTTGAAGCAGAAATCTAAATACATAACACTATACCTTCTTTAACTTTTTAATATAAAATGTTTGTGTTGTACACTTTTTTTTACTGCAGCTCTCTCTGTGATCTCTGAATTTTCTTGTTGTTTTCATCTTTTAAAATAAAAAAAAAATAAAAAAATTCAAACTGATGTCACTGATAATGGTTCTCCGTGCAAAGAGAGACCTTACTAATTTCATCAAGATGGAAAGGTGGCACAACTGACGGAACATTAAAAAAAGTTGAATGTATCAGCAAGAATGAATCAAGTCAAAATAATCAGCCTGCAGGACAGATGTTTGAACCGTAAGTTTCCAACATGTGGTGAGTCACCAACCAATGTAGCAAAAACTCCCAGCCATGAAGATGATGATTTGTATCAAACCATGTGTCTCACTATTTATAATGTGCCATTATTGCTCAAGATATGCTTTTTATTAGTGTTGCATCGGCAATATATCATAATCTGTAAACAATATTATACATTTTTAAAGATATCCTGTTTTATTCTTTTTCTTTTTTGATGAAATTGTGGTTAATTATTTAGTTTTTATTTTTGTGTTTATTGAATTTTTTTTTATATATATATTTTTTTAATTTTAAAAATTGAAGAAAAAAAAAAAGTATGAATACATTGTGATTTAGCAGTGCACCATGGCTTTGGTTTTTCACCATCCCTCAACTACACGTTTTATTTGCACTGGATCCAGATTTTACAGGAAACTCTCTGCAGTTATTTCACTCTCATTCTGATAGTATGTTACAGTAGGTTTGACAGTCATAGCTTGGAGAATGCCAACCAGACACGTTTTATGTGACTGTTACAAGTACAGACCAGTGTTTACATTCCAGTGCGGGTATTCATTGTCAGGTTGAATGCATCTCTCTGACAGATTTGGGAAAATTTCCACTTGGGAGTTGGTGATATGTGTACGAGAAGAAGGGTGAAAACCCAACCCTGTGACGGGACAGCGTATAGTGCCTCTCACAGCCTGCACCTCTAAGGTGACTGGATTCCTAGATCTGTACGGAGATTAGGTGCATCAAAGGTGACTCAGGGACTGTGTCTGGGTGACAAAAGAGTGTGGATGGATAGATTGCACAGTAACATCTGCTAGTTGTGATACAGTTGGTATAACAGACAGTGACGAGCAGGATGAGGCCGAGGGCCATGGGAGAACGGTGCGAGGCCGGTGGCGTGATTGATTGCTGATGAGTGACACCTGCGCGACGCGTCTCGTATCTCTCACGGAGGAGCGGAAGCATGAAGGGGGAGCGACGACAGTGGAGATCGAGAGACCGGTGGGCCGCGCAGCCACACAGACATAATAAGCATGGTCCATTAGAAAAACTGCAATTGCTTAATCCATGTTACCAACAGATGTTTACTGACGCAAGCCATGAATCCAGACACATGCCATGTGACATTGCCTAAGATCTGATTCAGCAAGTTTTGAATGACCTGTATGGATGAGAATTATAAGGACTTCCAGATTCCAGTACTGGTTCCATCAATGATTTTTTTTTTAGCATCTTTGACTAATAAATATTTGGTGGAAAAACATAATTTTCAAATGATGAGATAATTTAGGTAATATATGTATAACAATTATTTAAAATTATGTTTACAAATACTTTGTGCAGTCTTTTTTTTTTTTTTAGAAGAGTAGAAGTGAATTATAATAGAATTGAACAATTGGAATTAACTAGGCCTATATTAAATAGCAATACTCAGATAAAAATGTGGCAACATATACTTCAGTCATTAAATTACTTTTATGAAACACTTCACATTGTTTGTTACTGCTCTGATTTAAGTCTCTCGAGCCTTAAAGGAATAGTTCACCCAAAAAAGAAAATTTGCTGTTATTTTACTCTTCCTCTGGCCATCATTCATTCTTCAACAGAACACTAAAGATGATTTTAGATGAACCTATAGTCCTTGGTGATTCATAAAATACAAGTCAATGGTCGCCATCACTTTGAGAGTCAAAAAAAGTCAATAAAATTTAAACGGGTAACACAAAATGAATACCCGTGGCTCACCTATTTAAGGTCCTATGAAGCGGAACGATCAGTCTGTGCAAGACACTGAACATTATTTACATCAATATTACCAGGCAAACAAGAGTCTGGAACTCAAGCTTTCTATCGCATGATGTCTGTCCATTAGTGTTCTACTGAAGAAAGAAAGTTACCTACATTTTAGCCTGAGGGCGAGTAAATTAAAAGGACATTTTCATTCTTTGCCAAACTATTCCTTTAAGTATAACAAAACACAGTAGGTAAACTGTATTTAATTTGCTATAAAAAAAATTGACTCAGAGCCATTTGTTCAGGAATCGGAGACTAGTTGCATATGGCTTTGATTCACTAAAACAAAGCTGCTCAGCACAATCAGTGTTGTCTGATTTCCGTACAAATGACACTGTATGTTCTGCACTATTGATTTATTAATGGCATTGCTGTACCACTGAATAGTGCAAGAAACGTGTTCCATCCGCATTGGCGGAAGAATGCATATGCGAGAACCATTATCAGAATGGGCTCAACTGGTCAAATCTTGACCTCTTGGTGCTTACGGTGACACAGACAAAGCAGCATATTGGAGCAAACTATGAGTGTTGTAGAGAAATCACCGGAAGAAAGACAGACAAAAGGGTTTAAAACAAGTGGCTCAGAGCAAGACACTAAGCGTCTATGAAGGACAATAAGGCTTGCGAGAGGAAGAGAGGGGAAAGGTAAATAAACAGTACAAGCGAGCCGATAGCACACTGAGCAGCGGTTCGCATCTCTTGGGGCCCAGGCTGTGAGGATCTGATTTCATCCATTCATTCTCCCCAGTCTGGGAGGAAACCACCATCTCACTGGATCACAGATGCACCTGGAGTCCCCCGCAGGAAACCAGCAGTGACTTCCTTTGATTCAAATTTACCCCCCCCCCCCGTCCCCCGTCCCCCGCCCCCCCCCCCCCCCCCCCAACCCCCCCCCCCTCAGCGAGTTTGTGATATAGGATGGTCCCAGAGTCAAAACACTAACTCATGATGATGTAAAGAAGACAGTAAATGCAGTGTACTGGCATGTGTTATTCTTTCAAGACATTTAAATTCACATTGTTTCCGCTGGCACTCTTATTAGAGATTAATTAAAGGGTCCATTGTCCCTGGCTTTGAGTTATCTTGCATGTTTGGTTACAGAGCTGCTCTATTGACAAACAGATGTTCAAGTCCAATGGATTTGCATGTGGATGGTCTGATAAATGTTTATGGCTTGGAAACACTTGTTCACTCTTTTGTAGGCTGTTAACTCTTGTGAATGGACAACTACATTCAGTGTTTGTAGTGACCAAGCAAGTGGTAGGCTTTGAATAGCATAGTATACCACACAACTCTTTCTAAGGCTGCTGCATACAATAGCCTATGTATACAGTAAGCACAGTATGACATTTTTTGTATACTACAATTGCCAAGTAAGCGGTATTCAATGGAGCTTACTATATGGAATACTGCATCCCAAAATCCATTGCACTCAGTCCTATCCCTGATGAACAACAGCCCATGCATAAGGCAGTGTTTCCAAAGAATGTGGCCATGATCAAGACTGCAGTCACATCAGTGAAAAAACAAACAAATGCATTTTCAATCTCCTTTTCTGACGGGTCTGAATATTCCAGACACCAAGAAATTCACTTTTGAGATGACAACATCACATTTTATGGACTTTTTGGACTTTATGGACCTTACATACTACCAAAGGGTGCGGGGATTTCGGAACCACAAAAAAACAAAAAAAGACTCATCATAAAAATAACAAGACCGAATTTTGTTGGCACAGCAGGACACTTCAGAAACCACGGTTCTTATAAGAGGAAGCCCTGTTGTGGTTAGCACAAATGAAATATGGCCCAATTTAAGAATTTTGATGTCTTTGATGGACATGATGAGTTATTCACAAGCCACTTTTGATGAAGCAGTTTTTCCATGTATAGAATATGGTAAACAGGGAGAAGTTCCAGTAAATCAACTTTAAAATATGTAATAATACACACACACACACACACATAAATACAGTATATATGTGTGTGTGTGTGTGTGTGTGTGTGTGTGTGTGTGTGTGTGTGTGTGTGTGTGTGTGTGTGTGTGTGTGTGTGTGTGTGTGTGTGTGTGTGTATGTGTTTATAAAGACGTCTCTAACACTCAACAATTTAATTAAAAATACAGTAACAGGCCCCAATGTTGGGAAAAGCGATAAAATCTGTTATTGTCATTTAAAACAAGTTTAAATATTTTTTTTAATGTAATTTATTCTTGTAATGGTACAGCTGAATTTTAAGCACCCATTACTCCAGTCTTCAGATATCACACTAATATGCTGATTTGAATGTTGATACACTTTTTTCAGGATTCTTTGATGAATAGAAAGGTCAAAAGAAAAGCATTTATTTAAAATTGATTTTTGTTGTTGTTGTTGTAATAACACAAACACCTTTAGTACTTGTTGAATAAAAGCATTAATTAAATATAAAATAAAATAAATTTCTTTAAAAAATGTAATCTTACTCTTTCTGAAACATTTAAAATATATTAAAATATTTAAAAAATAATAATTGAATTGCCTACATAATAAGCTTGTGGCATATTAATGAAAGCGATGGAACTTAAGTTTCAAAGGGATGATTTTGTTCCTCCACAAGCGCCTCTGAGCTCCCCCTCTTGGAATAATGAATGGGAATGGAATGGCAGAGGGCTGGCGGCAGACACTATGGGAATCTGGCTCTGAGGTAAGCAGTTTCAAAGGCTTCTTAATGCACCAAAAGGCACAGTGATGCACCTCAAAAATCTCTACTCTACTTTTTTCTCACGCACACACAAACATGCATGTCAGCACATGCCATGTTGCACTTAAAGTGTGTCCAACTCTTTAAGAAACACTTTAAAAGTTAAAACTCAAATGACCTGCAAGGTCTACTACAGGATGCCAGTCACAGCAGCAGGGCTTGAAAATAGAAAAGAAAGAGGAAATGAGTAGAGAACCCAGATTTGTTCTTCCTGCAAATTTTCATGACCTATTCAGTGCAGTTTTTGCCCTGTTGTCTGTCTCGTCAAGACCTTTCCAGAGTCAGAAAGCATTGCTTAAACGAAAAACCAAAGGAGTTTAGTCATCAGCGGATCTGATATATCAAGAGAGGACCCACCCATTGATAGATAAAATATTTCCACTCACCTTTTTTCAATTACTCAAGGTGTGTCTTTATGAATCACATCATTTACTGATATGTGTAACCCATTTCCTGTTTTATGTTTAACTCAAGGGTATACTTTCTATAAACACTGCACAGACTATGAAATACTATAAATATTATCAATCTCACTGGGTGTATATATTATTACCTCACCGAACAGGGCAAAAAACATGTTCTGGGATGAGGTGTGTTCAAAGATGAGCGATCAAGTTCCAACCTGGATCTGCTTTTGACAAAACTCAGGAATATGTCAGGCCCCCCCACGGCATCCATGCCTGTTTTTCTAATGGTTATCCGCATGCATACATTTATATGCATGTCATAATGCCAATGAAGACATGAGGTTTTGCTGTCAGAAAACTTCACAAATAACTGTCATGTTGTGACATGTGTAGATTCCTCTGAGAATTACAAGTGTGTAGACTAGAGTACAAAAAGTTCAACACGGGCATGTCATTAAACTGACTTTAGGGAGGGTTAAAGATGACATTGAAAGGGCTTGCATTTAATAAATTAGTCTATTTTCTCTCACTCAAGAATGAATGGTCTTTTTGGTACTGCTGGTTCAGCAGTTATTGTATTTTACACTAAAGCTCAAAATAAGTAAGGTTTCAACAGGTGATTACAGGTGTTAAAATTGAGTAAAAAAAAAACCCAAGATGTTAATTTACTGAGGTAGAACAATAGCCTACACTTTCTAACACTTTTTCAGGATACTCTATCATAACCTGGATGAATGAAAACATTCATAGGCGAACAATTAATCGATTTTTTACCCGCTGGGTTTGAATGAAAAACGGGCTGATAATCATTAGCTCTGTGTCACGTGAGTTTCTAATTTCAAATGACAGCAAAGAAAGAAAAGAAAAACTGCGCTTACCCTGTCAAAACTCTTTCCGTACTCTGTGTGTCCGTGTTGAGTGTGCTGGGGTCAGTTTGGTTGGCCTGTTTAATAGATCTGTAGTCCTGTTGCTCCTCACGGTTGTGCAGAAGTGTTCAGCTCTCTCTCAAGATAGCACCGAATGAGAGAATGCTCGCGCTCAACTCTTCCATGCGCTACTATAGAGGAAGTTGAGTGAGTCACAAGCTCCCGCCCCAGTGGATGAAAACGGTCTTCCTTCTTTCCTGAAGGACGTTCCATTAAATGATCTTTAAATTGGGGCAGTTTGCATTGTTATCTGTCTGGAGGATTGTTGTTTGCCGGTAGGACGCGAGAGAGGCTGTCTGTAGGCTAATAATGGAAGTATAGCACAAATACTTACCTGTTAGGTTACTTTAACACCCACATCTGAGGAGGATGAATCGGCATGACAATGAACAACATATTTTAGACCAGGTTAATTAAACAGAGCTGAAATTATTTGTTTTGTCAAAACCAGACTAACCATTAGAATAGAGAACAAGTATGTTTTTCAAAAGGTTAAAAAAAAAAGTCTCGTTCAACGGATCTCTTCATCTTTTATTTGCTACTTTTCAAATGCCGTAGATTTTATTTTCACCATATGAAAATCTTTGATAAAAAGGAGAATTATGACATATTTAAAGAAGTAATTATTTATTTTATAATTACTAATTTTATGAAACAAGCTAGGAATAACTCATTTATTCCAAAAATATTTAAAATATCAGTTTCACAGAATGCTGTTGAGAAGAACATAATAAAATTAGTTGTGATGGAAATAAAAAAAGTGGAGGAAATGTTAATTTTTTTCAGAAATAATGACCATAAAAAACTGATGCATGTAAGCAAGTCCACTGGAGTGGGCTACCTTGTGCAAAATAATTGAAAACACTTTTGTTACACTCCACAGTAATGGATGAACAAATTATTGCTACATGATATTTACAAGAGTTTGCTATGGAAAACCTTCAGGCACTTAAATGTTATTGCATAACAAAGTGGTAAATGTTGCTTTGATATCTGTTTTCACTATGTATACATACACTCACCGGCCACTTTATTAGGTACCTGTCCAACTGCTCGTTAACACTTAATTTCTAAGCAGCCAATCACATGGCGGCAACTCAGTGCATTTAGGCATGTAGACATGGTCAAGACAATCTCCTGCAGTTCAAACCGAGCATCAGTATGGGGAAGAAAGTTGATTTGAGTGACTTTGAACGTGGCATGATTGTTGGTGCCAGAAGGGCTGGTCTGAGTATTTCAGAAACTGCTAATCTACTGGGATTTTCACGCACAACCATCTCTAGGGTTTACAGAGAATGGTCCGAAAAAGAAAAAACATCCAGTGAGCGGCAGTTCTGTGGGCGGAAATGCCTTGTTGATGCCAGAGGTCAGAGGAGAATGGCCAGACTGGTTCGAGCTGATAGAAGGGCAACAGTGACTGAAATAACCACTCGTTACAACCGAGGTATGCAGCAAAGCATTTGTGAAGCCACAACACGCACAACCTTGAGGTGGATGGGCTACAACAGCAGAAGACTCCACTGGGTACCACTCATCTCCACTACAAATAGGAGAAAGAGGCTACAATTTGCAAGAGCTCACCAAAATTGAACAGTTGAAGACTGGAAAAATGTTGCCTGGTCTGATGAGTCTCGATTTCTGTTGAGACATTCAGATGTTAGAGTCAGAATTTGGCGTAAACAGAATGAGAACATGGAACCATCATGCCTTGTTACCACTGTGCAGGCTGGTGGTGGTGGTGTAATGGTGTGGGGGATGTTTTCCTGGCACACTTTAGGCCCCTTAGTGCCAATTGGGCATCGTATAAATGCCACGGCCTACCTGAGCATTGTTTCTGACCATGTCCATCCCTTTATGGCCACCATGTACCCATCCTCTGATGGCTACTTCCACCATGTCACAAAGCTCTAATCATTTCAAATTGGTTTCTTGAACATGACAATGAGTTCACTGTACTAAAATGGCCTCCACAGTCACCAGATCTCAACCCAATAGAGCATCTTTGGGATGTGGTGGAACGGGAGATTCGCATCATGGATGTGCAGCCGACAAATCTGCGGCAACTGTGTGATGCCATCATGTCAATATGGACCAAACTCCCTGAGGAATGCTTCCAGCACCTTGTTGAATCTATGCCACGAAGAATTGAGGCAGTTCTGAAGGCAAAAGGGGGTCCAACCCGTTACTAGCATGGGGTACCTAATAAAGTGGCCGGTGAGTGTATATTTGTAATGTTATACTTGGATGAAGATACAAAATAAAGAACTTCTTGCAAGATTAAAGAAAGTGCCTTTGTCCTTGTAATTTAGACAACCACAGAAAACACTGAGCAATTGTTGTAAATTAAATTATGAAATTTGTGTTTAGCCATATCAGGGATTATATTACTGAAACCCCAAATTAGTTATCTTGAGTTGACTTATTTGCTAACAATAAATAGACTCAGCGATTGCCTCAGAAAGGTGTTTAGTTCCTCTTGTATAATCTTACCAAAGAGTTCATGTGTAATTGAAATTCATTAAACTACACCAGTGGCAAGAAAGTTTTTCTCTTAAACACGTTACAATGTCTGATCTATAATGTCATTGAGCTTTTATTGCAACTCTTTTGATGGTTTAAAAGAAATATTTATCAAATTACACCAAATTAAATCAAGTGTAAATTGTGAAATGCCTCCATTATAACCGCTTATAATAAAAAGTCCAGCTCTTATCCCTGAAAAAAAGGAGACAATTGTATCCTTGTCTTTAGATTCCTCTCATGTGTTTAGGACCTTCACATCTTTTATATTGACATTTTGTACTGCCAGCTCAAACTGGATATTGTAAATTGTGGGATGACTGTTAATTGTCCCATATCCACACTTTACAGGGTTTTGTGGTCGAATTTTGAGAATGATAACCAAACATTCAAGAGAACCCTCTTCCTGGAAGGATCTATTCAGACGAGCTGTTAAGATCCTTGGTAAAACCTGAAATTATAAGTTTTAAATCTCTTAAATGGTTTTCAAGGAATACTCCTCCAAAACATTTCCTACTGTCACAGAACATGGAGTAAAACATAAATAAGATTTCCCACAATCCAGACTACCCATATATAACTGGAATCAAGCAAAAAAAACAAACAAACAAACTAACATGACCTAAAAATTAAGATGAAATCTGAGTTATGAACTACAATAATGTAATTCACATGAGAGCTCCTCTTAATGTGTATTAGCGTAATCTCACCGTCTGTGTATAGAAACCTTACATTGGTTAGGAGAGACATTCCAAGGTCTTGAGCTCAGCTACTGGCCAGTAACCTTATGTCATTTGTGTGATTTTTAAAGGCCCATATTAAAAACCAAACAGTAATATATCTGTCAAGCAAGGGCATTCCAGAAACTCAGAGCTATCATAAACCTATAACCCCTCGTCCTGCCCATTTGACATTCTGCCCTCTCTTAAACACAGGTTTGAATACTAGTTGTTCCCTAAAGATTGTTGTTTTTGTTGAGAAACACATAGGCCTATAATCCAATTAAAATGCACAGGGAAATGCTTTAAATCTCATGTTTTTGTTTTACATGCTATACTGTGGTTCAGTTTCTGTAGGAAAAGTCTGTTGGGTCACTTGGTTTTATATGTCTTCCATAAAGAAGTTGAAAGCCCACAAACCCTGGGTCAATCAAGGCTATGACATCATATGGAAAAAGTAACCCCATAAAGGGTTTCATTCTCAATGAAAAAAGATGCATGTTATGCGCATCTCACACATTCGATTTGTTTTAAATCATGAAAGAGGAAATAAAGGACAAAACGTCATATGAGGTAATACATAGAATGTGTTTAGTTCTTCCACAGTAAAAACTAGATGACTTCAGTGTTCCATGACGAGGTTCATAATGAAACTTGTGCATTTCATTATAAGTTCCGTACTTATGAGTTAAGCTACTACTACTACTACAACAAAAAAAATTAAAAAAATTAATAATACACAGTGGGAAAGGAATCACAGCACAGAACATGATGTTCTGTATTTCTGAGTAATGCGGAGTGTTTTTGGGCCAGAGGAAAAGCTCTGTTCAATTCTGTCCTTGCTTATGTCCCATGCCCTGCATTTTGACACACCAAATGGAAATTTTCTGCACTCCCCCTCATTCTCAGAAGACGAGCCAACGATAAACTGGACCTTAGGAGGCGCACAGGTGTCGTCATCAGACTTCTGCTCTGACATTTGTCACACTAATGGCCGAAAGCTGTCTTTCTGGTTGAGATTCAAATTAGGTGCCTGTACTAGGGCGCTCTTTAAAAACCCTGTTTGAAAACAGTAACCAAGTATTATTTGTTAGTGTTAACCAATCTCTTTGGCAGATAGAGGCTGTCATTATCATGACCAAAGTGAGTTAAAGTGTCAACACACTGGCCAGGATATATAAACTAAGTGTCTCAGCGCCCAAGGTTTGTTATTGAGTTCTTCCATGCCGAGAGCCTGGATATCTTCCTCATACAGAACAGTAGACAACTCCTGTGATGGATATCACTTTAGATGGCCATATAAAGCTAATGTTGTGGTGTAAGCACAATGTCAAAGATACAGCTTGTGACTCTAAGCAAAAGTGCAGTTTTTGGAGAAAGAGTGAGTGATTTGATTTCAAAACATAACATTTACTGGAGTCAAAACACTTTTGACTATGGAATTTTCCATTTTTAAAGGTAGTTTTGGGATGAATCTGAGTATGGCGTGAAGGCAATGCCTGGATTATACTGCCATCTGCCGTCGACACTTTAAGCAACATTTATTTAAAACTACTTTTTAAATTAAGGCATACACTTAAATATCTATATTTTTGGTTCAGTTGAAGCGTTTACATGGTTAAATAATACCAAGGAATAGCCTAGCCTATAGATATGTTTTATAATCAAAGATACGATTTATTAACAATTTTCCTCTTTTATACATTGTTCATATTCTATATATTATTTTACTTTTATTTAATATAATCGTTGTAGTTTTTAAAGAAATGTCCAAATATGAATAATATTCGTATGCTTGATTAGGAACGATAAACTGGTTTTGCTGCGAATCTGCTTCCGATAAACACCACGGTAGCTGTGATCCATCGTATACTATCCACGTGAGCGCAGAACTACCGGTATTCGAGATTGTGCGGTGAATACAATTTTCTGTTTACGGGTTTCCCATTAAACACAGACGAATTTGTTTTCAGATTTTTACTGCCATGTCTTCTTTTCGAAAAGCCTTGAAAACTAAACAACGAGACCACAAAGAGCGATCACAGGTAACGTTAAGTTTAAACATACTGGTAACTCGCGTGCTGCCTTGCTAATTGTTGTATGTCAAATTTGTAACAATGTATTATATTTCATCTGACAAATTAATTGTTGAAAGAATGTAGTTGTGTGTTAAGTTAATTCGGTAAAGTAGGGGTTTTCTGAAATCCGATGGCCGCTTTAGCTTTTGTCATTCCCCAGTAGCGAATGAGAAGATTTAGCTCACCACATCTCTTATTTGTTTATTAACGTGCCTTTTCCCCTATCACAGCTCGGTTTCAGGAAACATTTGGGTCTGTTAGAGAAGAAGAAGGACTACAAACTTCGTGCAGAGTAAGAAATAAAAAGATTTGTCATTTTATTGTAGGATGTTGCACGATTTACGTTTTATGTTTGTTGATTGAGTCTCTGCGAATAGAAATGTTCGAACTCTGAAATGTTTTGTGGTTACACAAGTAGCAATTTGTCATTCTTTAAAATAAATCATAGTTATAGTTCATTATAGATAGTAGTAAATATAAGGTACTTGGTACAGTGTAATAGCACTGAGTTCTGTATAATATGACATTTTAGATGTAATACATTTTATGGTGATAAGATCACATTGCATAGATTATATTACCAAAGCTGATGTACTTTTACATTAGGTTTGTTTGTTATTAGAATATAGTTAATGCTGCACATTATCATTTCAATACAGTTTACAAACCTGTTATTTGTAATACAGTGACTACCACCGGAAACAGAAGACCATCCTGGCCTTGCGCAAGAAGGCCATGGATAAGAACCCTGATGAATTTAACTTTAAGATGATACACAACCAATTAAAGGTTTGTTGCCTCTTAGAAAGTCTACAGGGGCTACTCTTTTTGCAGTTTTCAACTACAGTAGTCAACATTTGAAGTGGATCAAAAAAGTTCATTTAAGTTGTCCTAAGACAAGAACGAGCATTGTTCAAAATTCATGTATAACTTTGATGAAAGGTTTTGATCCACTTCAAATGTTGACTACTGTAATATAACCCTGCTTATTGTGCTTCTGTTCATTCCGGTTAGGATGGAGTTCACATGATCAAACCAGAAGAATCAGTGATGACGGATGAGCAGAAGAAGATGATGAGGACCCAGGACATCAGATATGTGGAAATGAAGCGGGTGTCGGAGATGAAGGTATGGCTAATTCTTCTTATGTATCTGAGTATTTGCGGTTCCATCCCCTTACAGTTGAGATTAATGGCATAAGTGTTTGTATTTTTCAGAAAATCGAAAGGATGAAGTCAGAGCTCCATTTTCTTGATGTCAACGAGGAAAAGAAAAATAAACATGTCTTCTATGTGGACTCAAAAAAAGAAGGTAATCTTGTATAACTGCACCTTTTGGAGGAAACAGAGATGGAGCCTAACCCTGTTACATAGTGTATGAAATTTTATGTTGTGTTTTAAATGTGCCCTATATAATAACAAGTTTATAGTACCATATTACATGCATTATGATGATTACATTGCAAAGCCTGAAAATTTTTTTTTTATTAATGTAATGTATATTTTAATTTGACTTAACTTTAGCTTTAGTTGAAGTTAATATTGTATGATTGTGTATTTGTTGAATGCGTATTTTCATAAAATAAAGTTTAACATCAAACAATAATCGGTGGATCGCCCTGTTGAAAAAGAGACATTTTCTTTTTATTATTAAATTCCCAAATCTGTTTTTGTTTCATGCCAGTGGAGGATTTTGACCTGGCCACACACCTCAACACGGTGCCTGCATTGGTGGACAGAGTGTATAACAGACCAACAATAGAGACCCTGACAAACAAGAGCATTCTGGGAGCAGTGGAATCTAAGTCAATAAAAGTAACACATTCTCTGTATAGCATACTATATACATAACATAAGTATTTTTACTGTGTACATTGCACTGTTAAACAATGAACAACTTTATTTTTATTAACAAAGATTAATAAGTACTGTAACAAATGTGTTCATTTTAGTTAAGACATTAACAAATGTTAATGAAGGAGACCATTTTAGTGTTACCATGACAATATATAACTGTATAAATATAAATTAATATAAATAATTATGTAAACAGTACATTATATCAATGATTGAATTTGATCATTTATCAATAATATAAATTATAAGAAATCATATTTCTTCTAAGTTTCCTCTGAATTTATTGTCCTCTTTCTCATATTTGTCTTTCTCTAACATGTTTATTCCCCTTTTCTTAGAAACTTTCCAAAGAGAGGAAACAGCAGTATCTGAGGCTTTCAGAACGTATAGACAGAGAACAGGAGATGTTTGTCATTAGTCAAAAAATCCAGACGAGAAAAGATCTACAAGTGAGTGAATTCATCTACATTCCCCCTAACCTTTTCAACATGAGCACTGCTACTGATTAGGAAAATTCCTCTCATTTATGTTTACTAAGGCATGGTTTCAACATTGATCTTGTATTTTTTTTTATATTTTTTAATAGTTGTTGGACGTTCTTCAAGAGTTTGTTTGTTTGCATTATTGTGTGACATCTGGGTTGTGCTTTTATCTCTGACAGGATAAGGTTAAGAAAGTGAAAGTGCGTAAGGAGACCAGCACTGCTCCTGCTATCTATAGATTTGAGACCAAGAGGAAGAGATGATGTCTTTGGATCATCACACCGAGGAAACAATCTCTGTCTTGTGGTTGTCAATCAGCTGTAATATCTATGAAGTGGACTGAACCTGTGGATTTGTCTTTCCCCTCTGTAACCAACCCAGAGAAAAAATGCTGGGCGTCTTCCACACTATAAGGCAAGGAGATTGTACATATTTATGGCAATTAATTTTATGCATTGAAATAAAGTTTTGTCTTTAATGTTTTGTAGTTCTTTGGTTTTATCAGTAGATGGCACTAGCACATCTCATCAAATTTACAACCATGATACAAAATGAGCAACTTTCCTGCCACTTGAAGTTGGCATTACTTTTGAAAATGTAACTGCTGTCTTCACAATTCAGCCAACTCTTGAGTTATATCTTAAACTATTGGATTATTTATTTAAAAAATGCACCAAAAAACCCCAAACTTTAATTGAAGTAAAACAATTTAAACATCTCATTATGAAATGTTTTTCTCCATTACATGTTGGCCACAATTATTGGCCCTCTTTTATTCAATACTTTTTGTAACTTCCATTTGCCATCTGAGTCCTTATGTGGTTAGAGAACACCTGGCAAGAGATCAGAGACCATTCCTCCATCTCTCCAGATCCCTTAAATTCCGAGGTCCATGTTGGGGAGTTCATTCCATTCATTTTCTAGGGTTCAGGTCAGGGGACTGGAATGGCCATGGCAGAACCTTCATTTTGAGAGCAGCGACCCATTTTTGTGTTTTAGATGTTTGTTTTGGATCATTGTCCTGATGTAAGATTCAACTACGGCCCATTATAATATTTCTACCAGAGGCCGTCAAGTTTTTATTTTTGGTCTGTTGATGTTTGAATCCATGATGCCATGTATCTGAACAAGATGACCTCCTGCAAAAAATAGGCCCACAACATTAAAGATCCAGCAGTATATTTAATGCTCGCATGAGGTGCTTTTGTATACCTGCAAGTGCACCTAACCCATCTTGAATGTTTGCTGCCCAAAAGCTCTTCTTTGTTTTTCATAAGACTATAGAACCCAGTCCCGTTTGAAGTTCCAGTAGTGTCTGGCAACTGAAAATGCTGGAGTTTGTTTTTGGATGAGAGCAGAGGATTATATATATAACTCTTAAAGGATTAGTTCATTTCAAAATGAAAATTCTGTCATCATTTACTCACCCTGATAACTGATAAAAAAGAAGATATTTTCGGTAACCAGACAGTTTATGTACCCCATTGACTTTCATAGTATTTTTTTCCCCTGCTATAGAAGTCAATGGGGTCCATCAACTGTCTGATCATCGACATTCTTCAAAATATCTTCCCTTGTGTTCAGCAGAAGAAAGAAATTCATACAGGTTTGAAAACTTGAGGGCGAGTAAATGATGACAGAATTTTCATTTTGAATTGAACTAAGGTTTGAAACACTATTGTGTGTGTGTGTGTGTGTGTGTGTGTGTGTGTGTGTATATACAGTATATATACACTCACCGGCCACTTTATTAGGTACACCTGTCCAACTGCTCGTTAACACTTAATTTCTAAGCAGCCAATCACATGGCGGCAACTCAGTGCATTTAGGCATGTAGACATGGTCAAGACAATCTCCTGCAGTTCAAACCGAGCATCAGTATGGGGAAGAAAGGTGATTTGAGTGACTTTGAACGTGGCATGATTGTTGGTGCCAGAAGGGCTGGTCTGAGTATTTCAGAAACTGCTAATCTACTGGGATTTTCACGCACAACCATCTCTAGGGTTTACAGAGAATGGTCCGAAAAAGAAAAAACATCCAGTGAGCGGCAGTTCTGTGGGCGGGAATGCCTTGTTGATGCCAGAGGTCAGAGGAGAATGGCCAGACTGGTTCGAGCTGATAGAAGGGCAACAGTGACTGAAATAACCACTCGTTACAACCGAGGTATGCAGCAAAGCATTTGTGAAGCCACAACACGCACAACCTTGAGGCGGATGGGCTACAACAGCAGAAGACTCCACCGGGTACCACTCATCTCCACTACAAATAGGAAAAAGAGGCTACAATTTGCAAGAGCTCACCAAAATTGAACAGTTGAAGACTGGAAAAATGTTGCCTGGTCTGATGAGTCTCGATTTCTGTTGAGACATTCAGATGTTAGAGTCAGAATTTGGCGTAAACAGAATGAGAACATGGAACCATCATGCCTTGTTACCACTGTGCAGGCTGGTGGTGGTGGTGTAATGGTGTGGGGGATGTTTTCCTGGCACACTTTAGGCCCCTTAGTGCCAATTGGGCATCGTTTAAATGCCACGGCCTACCTGAGCATTGTTTCTGACCATGTCCATCCCTTTATGGCCACCATGTACCCATCCTCTGATGGCTACTTCCACCATGTCACAAAGCTCTAATCATTTCAAATTGGTTTCTTGAACATGACAATGAGTTCCCTGTACTAAAATGGCCTCCACAGTCACCAGATCTCAACCCAATAGAGCATCTTTGGGATGTGGTGGAACGGGAGATTCGCATCATGGATGTGCAGCCGACAAATCTGCGGCAACTGTGTGATGCCATCATGTCAATATGGACCAAACTCCCTGAGGAATGCTTCCAGCACCTTGTTGAATCTATGCCACGAAGAATTGAGGCAGTTCTGAAGGCAAAAGGGGGTCCAACCCGTTACTAGCATGGGGTACCTAATAAAGTGGCCGGTGAGTGTGTATATATATATATACACACACACACACACATACACTAGTGTTGTTTTTATCCTTTGGATTTTCACTTGGATACATAATGTTTTAAGAGTTAAACAGAAGTTACATTTCTCAGAACTTTAAATGGCCCACTTTTAAACACTCCTCCACCAATCGTGTTCCTGCTTGTGTAATTGTTCATGTGAAAGGTTGTGTGCTGTCTGCGCAGACTGAGCTTTTTGTGTCGTCTCTGCGTGGCTTGATTGATCATGCAGGTGGCAGCGGCTTCATAAACAGGCCCCATCCATTACTCTCTCTCCTGGGAAAGAGAGGAGGGGTGAATCAGGAACAGGGAAATGTCATTGTGTTCAGGAGGAGCGAGCCAGGAGTCTATCTGTGCCAACGCTGACCACAGGAAAAGCTGTTTGTAATGAATGCGGTGTGGATACTGCTGCTGTACTGTAATGCTGGCACTAAACATTTTAAATTCTATACATGTTTTTTTTTGTTTTTTTTTAAAGGAATTTCAAGTGTGTTCACAATGACATGAACATGCACGTTTAAGCCTCGTGATATTTACAAAGCAGCTCCGTGTGACCTATCAATATTGACCTTTTGTATTTGCAGAATTCTCAGCCAAAAGAAGTGACAGGCGGAGTGTGCGCGCATTTGTGCGTCATGTGGTTGAGTATTCGTCACTGCGACCGCCTCGGTTTTGGAGTGGAGGGTCACGCAGCCGTGTGCACAGTTCCGCTCTGCTTCCGTCTGCCGTTACACAGAAGGCCACTGTTCTTACTGAAGCCTGTCTTTCATTCAGATCAGCTTTTGCACAGGGGTCATGGCTGCAGGTCTGCCAGTGCAGTGTTGGTAGTGACCCCCTAGATTTGAAAGATATTGGTCAAAATCCACCACATTGTACCATTATGTTATTCACATTAGGAGATGTAAAAGAGGCCTCCTGTTGCCCTCAAGGAGTTGACAATAGCTTCGAATAGGCGCATTTGATGGAATGCTGACCCTCAGTGCTTTTGCTCACTTTTTGTTGGTTTGTTCAGTGGAACTGCACTGATGTGTTAAGTGTAATGAGGGACTGCAGGTAACCATTGTTCTTTTGGATAAATATAGATCATTTTTGAAGGATTTTTAACACCTATAAAGAAAGAATTGGCTAGTGTTAGTTGAAAGTCATTCTGCCACGTTTTGTACCTCAAAACCACACATATACATACATAGATGCGTCATTACCGGCTGTTTCTATGGGCCTCTATATTGGAACGGTTAAAAGGTTAGTTCAACCAAAAATAAAAATTCTGTTAGTAATTACTCATCCTCATGTTGTTCCAACCCCGTAAGACTTTCGTTCATCTTCGGAACGCAAATTAGATATTTTTGATTAAATCTGAGAGCTGTCTCACTCATCCATAGGCTTCTATTGTAATTGAAACCTGCCGGCCCAGAAAGTTAGTAAAAACATAGTTAAAATAGTCCAAGTGACTACAGTGGCTCAACCTTAAGTTTATCAAGCAACGAGAATACTTTTTGTGCGCAAAAACAAACAAAAATAACGACTTTAACTATTCATCTTCTTCTTTTTGTGGGCCTCTGAGTGAGTTCACGTAGTGTAACCATAGACAGTAAAAGAAATGGACACAGCACATAGACACATAGACTTCAAATCTCAAATCAAAGTCAAATAGAAGCACTCACTTCCTGATTGCCAAGCGCACTGCACAGGCTCAAACTGAGCTTGATGACGTAGATGTGACGTGAGCAACCTGACTGACAGTTGTACGTCTTCTAGTTGCGGTGCCAAGAGGAATCTGAATCATTCCCTTCTGAATCTTGCAGAGCCGGAGATCGTGAGTATTAGCTGTCCATGAGCTCGCAGCAGGAGCAACTTTATGACTCTCTATGGGCTTCTCCCTTGACTTTATGCCTCCACGTCCCCCGATTGCGCGTGAGCTTCTACATCTGTCTTTACGATAATGTACTCTTCTGTGCGACAGAGAGTCGCGTGTTATGACGCAATCGTTAGCCTATTTTTACAAAAACTGCTTCTACGGGGCCACAACGTATAAGATACAAGGTAATGGAGCATTTTATACATTGTCGTGTTTCTTTAGAAATAAACAATGGACAAATGGAGTCTTTAAACGTCTCAGATGTAAAGTTATTCGCTGTCAAAGTGACGCAAAAATGAATGGGAGTCAATGGAATGCTAACAGCAGGTGAAGGCTTGTTAGCCAATGGCGGCGCCCGGGGAGACTTCAGTTTCCGGCTGGTGGATTACTACGTCAGAACGTAGCCTCATTATTGGCCGATGCTGGTCATGAGTGTGAGCCTACGTTCTGACGTAGCGCTGTGCTGTTACACTACGTGAACTATTTTAACGATGTTTTTACTAACTTTCTGGGCTGGCAGGTTTCAATTACAATAGAAGCCTATGGGGTGAGACAGCTCGCAGATTTAATAAAAAATATCTTAATTTGTGTTCCGAAGATGAACAAAAGTCTTACGGGGTTGGAACAACATGAGGGTGAGTACTGACAGATTTTTCATTTTTGGGTGAACTAACCCTTTAAAGGGGACCTATTATGCAAAATTCACTTTTGTATGGTGTTTGGACATAAATGTGTGTTGGCAGTGTGTGTACACAACCACCCTACAGTGATAAAAATCCACTCACTCCTTTTTTTTTTTTTAATCCCCATAAATCATAAGCAGTGTCTCCCAATAGCCGCGTTTCCACTGCCGGGCCAGGGCTAACAGCGAGCCGAGCCGAGCCAGTGGCCTCGGGCCTCAAGCACCGGGCTTGCGTTTCCACTGCTGGGCCAGTAGCCCCGCAGCGCTGCCCTAAACCCCGCCCCTAACACGCCTTTCTGGATCAAATGTCATACAACCCAACCCATTTCAGCGGGTATTATGAATTTATTTATTTTTTAAGTTAGGAAGATAGCATGTATATTAACTCACCGGCCGTGGCTGCAGCCTGCAATAGCGTCCAGATTGTCTCGCGAGTCGCCACTAACAGAGGGACGGTGACCCAGCACACCGTCCATCAAGTCGAACCATGGAATTTGGAAAGTTCCTTCTCTGAGCTCCGCTTTGTCCATTGTGCGTTTGAATCGCCTTGTACAATACTGCGCCCGCAACTTTTTTTTTCCTGAACTTGAAGCGTTGCTCGCTGAATGCTTAGCTTAGAAAGTTCAGCATCGATGTATTTTATAACGTCCTCGTTTCTTCACACGCCGTCAAATTGACGTTGTACCCTTTCTTCTGCCCAAATGCTCAGAAGAGCTTTGTTATCTTCGACAGACCAGTACTGGCGATTCTCCATTTCGAGCAGCGATTATTTTGCGCGATATAAAAAAAGTGAAATGTGCATCTTGCTTCAGATCATAACGTTCCATAACGCTCCATAACACCGATAAACTCCGCCTTTTACCTTGAGCACGCCTCTAGCCCGAGCTGGCCCGCTTTGGCCCAAGGTATTCGACGGGCCAGAAATCCTGGCCGTTGGCCCCGATCAAGCCCCGGAAGTGACAGTGGAAACGCGACTGGCTCTAGCACGCACTAGCACGGCTCGGCCCTGGCCCGGCAGTGGAAACGCGGCTAATGACCTGTTTTCAGAATGCGGCTTTAGTGACGTCACTAAAGCCACAGGCCCCGCCCACGAGTGTTGACAGACACTGCCGTTTTAACTTAGACCCGCCCTGGCCCTGATCGAGTTCACACCGAGTTGTACACATCCGCCATTGCTGCACTGATAAGAATGTCTCCCAAGCGTTGAAGGTGTTGTGGCTGGATGTATTCATTAACATAGCTCTCTCTATTTACTCCTGAAATCTGAGCCAGCCGATAAAGACGAGGTGGGTTCATTTTGTCTTTGAAGAATGCTCCCTCAACTCTACCGAAATTTGTTTATGTACTTACGCACTTCTTATACTGTGTTTACTCAGCTCTTACGGTGATTTTCTGGAGTAAAACTGACGCTTCATCTTTTGTGTGACATACAACAAACTTTATTAAACTCATCAGTATATTTTGTGTCATCATTCAGACGTGGTCCTACAGCAGGCTTGTATTAATAGTGGCTACAATCAATGACACATAGGTTATAACCGTAAGTTAATTAAACTAAACTATTCTCTGACTCTGTAGGCATTATTGTCCGAGTCGAAATGAACACCGTTACTGTGAGTTTCTGTTTTGATATTATCAAAGCCCGTCTACGGGTAAAAGTAAAAACATTAAAAACCTGTAATATTGAGTTTATACATATAAAAACACAAACCAATACATTCTTACCTGTGAAAGGTTATCCCATTTCTCTGTGGTTTCACAACCAGAAGCTGCGCAATGTTGTGGCATCATTGATTCTGGGACACGACCACACGCTGACCGGTCCAAGATGGCGGGCTCGCCGACCCCGATGTGTCTGGAGCGGTCGAATGTGGCATTTACGTATGGTATGTCTATGCCTCAAAGCGACTAAAGGTGCACTCAGTTATTTTTCCTTTAAAATGAGATACACAAACACAAAGGCATAAATAAGTTTTTTGGAAATTGTACACTCACATAACATGAAGTTACCAACAAATGTTATTTTACATGAAGCTGGTCACCTCATGGAGGCAGCCATTTTGAGATCGCATGACCAGCTGAGCCAGCACAACATACATAAACAATTACTGAGTGCACTTTTAAGATCCTTAAATTCGGTGTTAGTTGCTGTTAGCAACCCGTTTTACTTATGTAATGTGATTTATTTAAACAGGATATTATGCAGGGCGAAACTTACATTTATTTAGCTAGAGCTGATTGAATTGTGAAATGTGAGCATTGCACATGCACACTATAGCAAATAATCAGATGTGAGTTAAAACAACAAACAAGAAGTTTTGGAGGAAGAGCAAGTTTTTCCAATAAAGTCGCAATGTAATGGAAGTAGCAATGAATCCTTTCTTCCATATTATGACGTACATCCAAGTGAGGATGATCATTGAAAAAATATAAGTTGTGAACTTGGTTGATCTGTTGTTGATTGGCAGATTGGCTGAATGTGAGCTTGCAGGTGATTGTAAGATATAAAAGCAGAATTGAAGCGGACCAAATGAATGGAGGTGACATAAATCACCAGAGAGAAGTCTGTCATTTCACCGGAAGATCGAGTTATGACATTTTGATCTTTATTATTATTATTTTTTTATTTTTTTATGAAACATGGATGAATGAATTGTACACAACAATATCATTAAGATGCCTTTAGGGTGGAATTTCATGCCTACTGTAAATATTACAAAGACATTTTTTTCTTTTAAATAACCCACACTAAAGAATTGTTTCAAATAAGCCCATTTTAAACTCCTTAACCATAAACACTACTAATCCATATATGGGGTTCACATATGTCAAGAACCTGGATATAGTGGTTATATAGTTTTTCATTTTCAATTAGAATTGTCAAGTGTTTCTCACATCTTGAAAAACCAGATCTAAAAAGACTGATACCGTAGTGAAATCATTAAGACGAGTAATTAATTGGGATAATGTCTTTAACCTTACCCCTGAGTAATTAATATGAAGTGATTCTGAATGGCGCTAATAAAATGAGTTACAAATGATGTTGAGGCCCCTCAGTATGTAAGTGAGTGCGAAGAACCTTTTCATAGTAGAGCAATTTGCTTATTGCAGATTTGTATCTCTCTAAATAGAGCGTTTTTCCATGTAATACATCACATTGTAACAAATTTCCATGTATTAAACTGTAATTACAGACACAAATAGTATGTGATGAATAATTTGAAAGCATTATTGCAAGAGATTTTCACAGATGTATAGTGAATTGAGCTTTGTGAAACACTAGTAAGGACGTTCCTTTATCACTTTCCATACATAACAGCGTTGGTGACTCGGAGGAGCTTTGACCGGAGAACGATGGCCTTGGCTGTTATTAAAACACCTGAGCCTTGCTGGATGTCAAGCCCTTAGCTGCCTCTCTTCTGCCGTGCCTCAAAGACTTCTTTCCTTAATGAGGTTAAGAACAGCACTAATCGATTTGCCAATTATGGTGCAGGGCAACCGGGTGGGTGAACAGTAGAATCGGTGGGTCGTGCAGAAAAAATGGCTAAGGTTCTTATGCCTCCTTTGAGTTGCACCGCAGTTTGTCACATGGCTTTTGAAGTAGCGGATTGTAGCGAGAGCTCGAGGGGTGGGGGTTTTTCTCTGTGCCAGAGGGAAAGCGATTGAAGGAAAATCTTTATAACCCTCACTGCGTGCGAGTGTGTGCGTGTGTGAGGTGGGATCACAGAGACCCCTTTAAATTGTCACTAATTAGCCATGAGCCTGTTTGGAAGAGGCACTCGAATTGATTAAATTTGCATGGGAGTCTAAATCACGCTAAGGCCTCCTCCCCGGTGGAGCTCGTTTCCCCCTCTGCTCCCCAGACATGGCGGGCCCATTGGGGGGGACCCGCTGCGGGTGAGAGGACAGGACAAGGCGCGGCGCGCACCCATCTGCCTGGGTATTACCGTTAGTCCATCACTCTCCCACTGGCAGCCGTGTGCCTGGGGGATGTGTTCATTACACTTTAACTACTGGATCTGTCCTTGTCTGCAGGCAGCCGGGTGTCATTGTCTGTCTATCTCTGCGTATCCCTCCACACTCTGCTTCACTCAGCCTTATAGAACAACAGTCTGGCTTTATGGTCTATTATGGCCTGTTAACTGATGCACATTTTTGTTGTGTCTGTTTGCTACTTTGTTTGTCTCCCTGTAGGTTTTTGTGAACTCCTCTCCTGCAATACTTTGAGACCATAATGGTGTAGGTCACCCAAATGGAAAGTGTCATCATCATTTACTCACTATAACACTGTTTTAAATCTGTATGACTGTCTGAATTTCTTGTTTTGTTTTTTTGTCCACACAATGAAAGTCAGTGGGGTCCAATGTTCGTTAAAAATACATTCGTTTGCATTCTGCTGAAGAAAGAAATTCATACAGTTTTGGAATGACATGGATTTTATTTATTTCTGAGTGAACTATCCCTTAAACCCTCCTGATCTATTGAAGTTGACTTTTATGTTTGACCCCATTGATGTAAGTATGTGTATAATGAGAGTCGGTTTCCCTTTCGAAATCTTTTAATACGTTCATACTCGTTTCACCACAAAGGCATTCTTGTTTCAGAAATGTGACTAGTAGGTATGCACGATATATCTCTACCATATTGGTTATCGGCTATTATTCAAGTGTTTTTGTTTGAAATGTTTCTAAAAACAAATTAATTCTTTCAATTCAGAATTCTTCTGAAACTTCTGTTTTTGCGGTAGCTCTGTATATTTTTTATGACATCGCTGTCAAAGAGTAATTCGCTGGTGAGGTGGATTTACTTATTGTAGAGTTAACGAAAGTTATCATGGGCATTGTAATGTTTGAAGTGGATGTCATGCATAACAAATCAAATGTCAGTAGACTGTGAAGATTTTCAAACTAGCGATTCATTCAAAAATCCGTGAGATCTTACCTTCATGCTGTGAAAATATAAACCCGGAAGACAGAACACAAAGAGTGCATCTCTGAAAAGGGCCGGGGCCAACGTCTATATACCAGTTCGAGAATGTTTGCGTATAAATTCATTACATTTATTCATGCTTTAAATCTGCGGGTTTTGAGACTCCAAACATATGTACAATTTTCACGGAAGACAAATGATCAATGTTACTTTGAAATTTTAAATGAATTTAAAACCTGATACTTTAATGTTAAGTATGTTTTTGAGGCAGAATGTGAGGGTTAAATCTTTAACATTTGCTTCACTATTCTAATAATACTTTTATATCATGACATTTGTTATCTCTCCATATTGCATTATCCCTATTACTGTAAGAACAGAGTGAATGAGCATTCCAATATACGTATCACACATTCCCAGCAAACCTCGTGCTCTCTCTCTCTCTCTCTCTCTCTCTCTCTCTCTCTCTCTCTCTCTCTCTCTCTCTCTCTCTCTCTCTCTCTCTCTCTCTCTCTCTCTCTCTCTCTCTCTCTCTCTCTCTCTCTCTCTCTCTCTCTCTCGTGGGACTGGTCCTACGGGCTGTGTGATTGCTGTAATCAGATCGCGCTGTTAATCAGAGTGTGTTCGTCAGTGTCCTGATGAGCGGCCCTCGCTGATTGTAATGTGATGCTTCTGTTTCAAAAGGGCCCCTCCTTCCCGAGCACTAACAGTATATTCTCCCTGTCTATAGACGGCTGAACAGGACAGCCTCGTCACCTAGGGGATAATGCAAGGTGGGAAAGAGAGAGCAGGTGGGGGTGTGTAGCGGGATTGGGGTCCGATCTGAAACGCTTTTCGACCCTGTCCTGTCCTGTCGTATACAAACAACAACATTCTCTGTATCTCGTCGTCTTTCTTGTATTTTAATGAGGTCCAAGCAGTGATACTCTTATGGCTGCCTCATCAGCCAAGTCCCTACAAGGGCTGATACAAATTAATTAACCTAATTAGAGGCTGTGATTGCAGGCGTGATTGTGTGGGCTGGGGGAGGAGGGTGGCAAGGGGGGCTGCGCTGGCAGGCAGGGCTCGGGCTGTAATAAGCCGCGAGGTGTGGGAGAAAAGCCAGATCACTGTGCATGGCTAATGAGCGGTAAAGAAATCCCCCATCTCTCCTTTTCTCTCCCCTCAGACCCCGTAAAAGCTTCCTCTGTCTTTTTCATGTCTCATAGGCCCCTTTCATTTTTTGCCTATTGTCTCTTCAAATCAATCCTGTTTCAATGTGCTGTTTTCACTCACATGTACCTCCCACCTCATATACGTTTATTATAGCCTATGTGCATGTTCCCATATGTTTTTGCTTGACTTTCCTCAGTCTTTGTGGTTTATTTTCTTTCTTATCATTTCCTCCCTGTGGTTTGTTCTGCTTCTCCTTTACTTTTGCTCATCCTGTATTCTCTAATGTTAATACTTTAAACCCATCCAGTCCACTGGGTACTGTGATACTTATCTTAAACCTCACAATCTGTCTTTCTTTCTCTCTCACTCTCTAACCCTCACACACACACACACACACACACACACACACACACACACACACACACACACACACACACACACACACACACACACACACACACACACACACACACACACACACACACACACACACACACACACACACATACACACACACACCCCACAAGAGCAATATTTAAATTTCTTGCTATTTGTTTTGGAAACAGAACAAGGATATTCTGAAAAACGAAGCAAAGCGCATTTTTTCTTGCCTGGATCAGCAATTCTAACGTTTCTAATGAGTTGGTGGAAGACTGGAAGCGTTATCTGAGGGAAAAAAGAACAGTTTCTCAGGAAGGCACAAATGTTCTTTTCTGCCTCGTGTTGAGAACACACAGTGCCCACCTCATAAACGAGTCATAGATTGCATTTATTGAGTCCAATTCATCCAGTGTCTTTTGGTTAAATAATGTGACGACAGAATTCTCTGTGTATGAGATTGGCGTGACTTTATAGTGAAATTCAGCTAATAGGAGTATTTTTCAACCTTTACAGACCAAGAGATCCCTCATCGAGACTCACAGGCAGCCAGGGACCCAAACTATGAGATGCTACAGTACATTAACACTATATAATAATTTTCTCTAATCAATATATATGTTATTCATAGTTATTCATTTAAATCATATTGGAATAATTCAATTTGTATAATTAAACCATATATTAAAACACACACACACACATGATATAGGTATAGCAGTCGGTAACCTTGTATTGGGCTTTGCTCAGATGAGGAAGTGACAATTAACAGAAAGCTGTATATCCTTGCCATCTTATTCCCTCTCTTTCTCTCTTTCTCTCTTTAGATAAGCACTGTGCTGTCACGAGGAAGGTAAGCACAGCTCTTTTGGATTCTCTTCTCATTTAGCGGTCACATTTAGTCTTTAATCAAGTTGAGAGTGATACCCCGGCAATGAGCTGATGCTATCATGGGGCCGCCAGGGCACACTAGGTGATGAGGGCCCGAGATCGGACCAGTAAGTACTACGTTAAAGCCTGTGTGTGTGTGTGTGTGTGTGTGTGTGTGTGTGTGTGTGTGTGTGTGTGTGTGTGTGTGTGTGTGTGCGTGTATGGGCTAAGCGTTGCTTTCAGAGCTAAACAGCTGTAGAGCGGCCGCTATCAGATATTTATAAGAGGCTCATGAATATGGATGGTGGCAAGATGGGGCTGATGTTTGTCCTCTAAAGGGGATGAAAGGAGAATGCGCTCTCCTCCCGGAGAGACACAGTCAGGGCCGCTTGGAGAGGAGGGGTGGAGGGGGTATGCACAGTTTAACGATAGGGAGAGGTTGGTACCGAAAAAGGGATGACACTTTCTTTCTTCCCAATCAAACTCTGCAATTTGTTGGTCAAACTGCTTAGCAAGACACTTTCATTCATTCAACAATGTGTTACATAATCTACATTTCCTCACCACAGTTAGCAAAATAAAAATAGAAAATGTCAGTATATATATATATGTTTTTCTCTAATACACAATGGCCACAATTAATGGGACTCTTCAATTCAATACTTTTTACAACCTCATTTTGCCCAGATAACAGCTTTGAGTCTTCTCCTATAATGCACTTGACAAAAGATTAGAGACCATTCCTCCATACAGAATCTCTTAAGATCCTTCAAATTCCCAAGTCCATGTTGATACACTCTCCTCTTCAGTTTTTAAAGGATTCGAGACAGGGGACTGAGATTGGTGGGTTTGCTGCCAAAAAGCCTTTGTAAAAAAGAAGTTTCATCTGACCATAGAACCTGTTCCGTTTGAAGTTCCAGACGTGTCTAACAACTGAATATGCTGGGGTTTGTTTTTGGATGAGAGCAGAGTATTTTTTCTTGAAACTTGTGGTGATGTAGGTGCTGTTTGATATATATTTTTGAGGCTTTCTGACCCCAAGACTGTGATCTTTGGAGAGTCTTTGGCCACTCGATCTATCCTCCTCACCGCACATTAAGACAATATAGACACACGTCCTCTTCCATGTAGAGGTTGATCGGTTGATCGATTTAGCTATTTTCTTACAGCCACTTTCTATTTCGTGAAGCTCAACAATCTTTTGCTGTACACCAGAAATAATACACAGTAACTCGTTTTCACTGTAATATGCTGATTTGGTGCCAAAGTATAACATTTCTGCTTGTTATTAATGTTGAAAACAGTTGTTCATAATAATTATTCATTTTGTGTAAACTGTGATACATTTTTTCAGGATTCTAATAAAGTCTTTAATCATAAATCAACCAGCAACACGCTGGAGATAACAGGAGGATCATTGAAACACAACCATGTTAACATTGACGATACCAGACAATGAACAAAATGGAGTATATATACAGGAGAAGCAAACAAAGGAGCTAAATGATAAACAGAATTAATTAATCAAAAACCTAGGAAATTAACAAGGAATAAAACCACAGGAAATCAGGAAACAGGGAAAACCAAAGTAAAACACAATTTAACTAAACATAACCGTGACAATGGTAGGGTTTATGTGCATTTTAGGGAGTAAATGTGAATATTTAGTTTCAAGTTAAAGATAAATATTTTGAATGCTCATTGCAACAATCGATAGGTCACTCTATAAAGACAGATATTTCTATAGAATCCATGTGTTGAGATATACATGGATTAGCCACTTAGTGATATTAAAGCAATGACCACAATTTCCAGCAGACAGATTTTGCATGAGGCCTTTTTCCTCTATGATGTTTGCAAATTAGATGAGCACAATGAAGTTGAATGAGCTCAGTGAAGACAGGGTCAAGCTCTGACCAGTCGGATGGGCCTAAAGCATGTGACCCTGTACCTCTCGACTCCCTCCCCCTACATGTTAGTGGCTTATCCATTATGATTAATTGCCTGGAGTAAAGCTACCTAAAGTTGCATTAGTAGTTGCCAATTACCATAATTGCAATGTTTTAATATGCTTAATAGGCTGACATGACCTTGCCCAAGCGCTTGGCAGGTACATGGTGCGCAAGAGCGGAGCCATGTGGAGCAGCCATATTTAGAATATTATTGATGGAGAGTCGGCCCGTTGATTCATAGCTATGTTAGAAAGGAGAAGAGGTGAACCAACAAGGGACAAAAACATGCATTTAGGAACCATCGGAGTGAGCAAAAAAACATTTAATACGCAGAAGATGGACGCAATCGTCCAACAGAGGCTCCTCTGTTTGGCGTCAAGACAAGGGCCAAAACATAATGGCCTCTATGGTGGCGGCATTGACCACGCAACCTTTGAAATACCTCCATGGTGACTTTGGCTGCGTAGGAGCACTGCTGGGACGTCAGTGTGGGCATAAGAGTGGCAGGGAGGGGGGCAGAATTTAAAAAATGCACCCCGAAAGACCAGAGGGGTCAATGTTTTGGTTTTTGATTCTTTGGAGTGGACAAATGATCCCCGAAGCTGCACAATAATGTTTTTATGAGACTAAATTTTGAGATGAAGAGGCCCTTTGTGGGCGTGGAATAGCCAACACGTGGCCAACTCTTGAACAGTGGTAGTCCTGCGGCATGTCTGTCGGTTGATCTTCGAACACTTTACTCTAACAAGCAGCCACTTTGTTCCCATGAGACAAGGGCCACTCAGAGAATTAATTACCTAGAGGACAGGGCGAATCGTGCCAGTGCGGCTTCTGGAACCAGTGCACTGGCTCTATTCGGAGAGATAATGTTTCTCTCTCATCTGGGGCTATCCGCCCACCGCTCCCTGGGATCCCTGGGAACAAAGAGGCTGCTTTGCAAAGAGCTGGTTGCTCTCTTTTATTCTCTCAGTCTCTGGCTCTTACTCTTTTGCTATCTCTCTCCCTCCTTCTCTTCACATGCATTCTTACCAAATGATTTGTTTACAATTATACAGAGAATACACAGTTACAACATGAAACGAGAATGCCTTTTTAAATTCCATTTTAATTCCTGAATTATAACTTAAACTGTATTGAGGCAGGAAACAGGATATGAAGATTTGCATATCGAATTTGAATGTATGGAAGTACTTTTAAATTGAATTGGAGTTCAATGAAATTCACATAATTGTAATTTGGATTATTAAATGAATGTTTGTCAAGAGAAACTTAAAATGTTGGCTTGACAAAGTCTTGTTTGAGGTTTATAACAGTGGTCCGGGTCTCAGCACTCTTCCAAGGGGGCTACAATATGGCTTATGATGATTTAAAATAAGATAAAACAAGCTTTAAAAAGCAAAAAATGAAGAATTAAGCTGAAATCATATTTATTTTAACTTGCTTCCTCAACAACTGTCTTTTTTTTTAAAGAACCAGGGTTCTCACGGTCTTGGAAAACTTGGATATACAAGGGGATTTTAAAAGTGTGAATTTTAGACGTGAAAAGTTTGGAAAAAGGAAATTGATAAAATCTTAAACATTTGAATTATTGATTTATTGATTGATTCACAGATTCACACTTATGAATCGAATGGGAGCCAATTCTCCAATTCTGAATTTTGCCCAACTCTGCGCTCATGTTCTTTAGGCAGTCATGAGCTCCCTTGGAGATCGGCAGCTTTTATCAGCATCCCTGTGATTTTTATCTATTTGAAAAGAACAATTTTTTCCCCATTCCTCTTAATCTCTGTTATCTGAACCCACCGGTTCCTGTTTTAGATATTGAAATTATATAGCACAGATCTCCTCTAATATCTTTTCAAAGAAGCTATATGAATAATTAGTTTCAAGACGGCTTTCAGCCTCAGTCTACGGCTACGTTCTCCAGAGACCCCTTAGTTTTAAACTACTTTGCTTTACGCTAATTACATTGTTTGCTAATTGTGGGAAAAGACACGTGTGTTGAAAGACCCCATTATAGTGTCAGTGATCCACAGCGAGCCCTTTGGATCATATATTAATCTTTAGCCGCAACCTTGTTGGGTTTGATGTAAACACATGTGCTCTGAGGGCAACGTGAGATTTATTCAAATGAATCATTCTGATCATGCTGGGAGTTTTTATAATGTGAAACTCCATGCAATGTACTTATACTTTCTCTTCTCAAGACTTCATTTCACCTGCTGGGAGACTAGGGCACATGGAAGAGGTGCATTATGGGCTTCCGCATGCCTTCTTAATGTCCCTAGAGTGATGCCATATGTCTCCTGTTAACAGGGTGAGGGCTGCCGGACACATAATCAATAGATCAATCATAGAATGATCGTTTGCAATCAATCATCCGCCGCCTCAGGGTAGCGCTCTACCCTCCGTACCGTTCTATTGAACGGGGCGTAGTTATGACACATTTATTTCTATCCTGCCACATTTCTCTTTAAGATATGAATAGTGTGTTTGACAGTGTGCCGAAGAGCGCGGGTGTCGAAAACGAGAGCATGGAACAGTACAGAGGAAGATCAGAAGAGATACACTACCATGTTCAGCCATTCTTCACTTCCCGAGCCTTACCCACTTAATCATAAAAAATCTATAAGCCAGCCCTGTGATTTAACACACATCTGAAGGCCTCTCTGTAGTAATCAGCCCGAGTCTGCCGGGGTAAAGCCTGGTATCCGAGTGCACCAAAGAACTCTGGATAGGTCTCCATCACAGCGAAAGTGCCGCATGGGACTCCGGCGAGCAGAGAGAACGTGATGAAAGCATAATGAAAAGCCACTGTGAGAGAGACCGAGAAAGCGCGCGAGGGGAAAGAAAGAGAGGGGTATTGTTTTGCGTCTGCATGCTCAGCTCGTCAGAGTTGCCATCTTGAATTCCATCCATTCAGATGGCAGCCACTGTGTAGGCCAGGCCTCCGACGCGTTTCCCTGCTGCGTTCACAACAGACGCATTGACACAGCACCGCTGCGGGACATCTGCGCCCAGGCGCGCGTTCGCATGCTCACGCAAACACTGGGTTGCTTTTGTGTGCCGGCTATGACGCAGAAGTTTAGTGACAAGCGCAGGGGTCTTGCAGGCTCTCGAATGCGTATGCTCAGGACTGAGGGTATTGCAGGGCAGGAGAGGTTATGGTACTGATGGGGGTGTGACAGGGCAGGGGCGTGCGTCCCGTGGGGTTTGGAGATATGGTCTTGCGTGGCACTGACCTTCAACATTCCTGGGTGTCTCCTCACTGTGTAGTGACGAGTGACGTGGGTGGGCCAGCCACCTTTGAACCCTGAGAAGTGCTTATGTAGGTCCATTGAATGGGTTGTAAACAATTCGGCTTAGATTTTTTTGCTGAACCCAGATAGCATGACATGTATTAATGGGTTTTGGTAACTCGTAAATCCTTGCATTTGCTTTAATAGTCATGAAAATGGTTAATGCCCTGCATATTTTACAACAAGCAATATGTAAAAAGGTTTTGTTCTCCCAGCTTGGTCATGCTGGTATTTAAAGGTGATTTTTTGCACTTATCAGATGGTTAAATTGGGAACACAAGACCAGCTGAAAACGAACTTGGTCAGGCAAAGATTGTATATATAGCCTATACCAGTCCAGGACCAGCAAACCAGCTAAGACTGTTTTACGCTTTTCTCAGCAGGGTATTCATAGTTTATGTTAAAAGGTGGGCTCTTTTTGCATCCGGTCTGTTTGGACCAAACCCAGAGAAACGGACTTGCAAACCAACACTGTGTGGGAGTGATAGTCAATGTTATTGTTAGCGATAATGCCATGCACTTGTTTTGTTGTTGTCCAGCAATCGAAACATACATAATAAATAACGCCGGGGCATGAATACAATTGTGCCATTGTCAGAGCCTTCTCACATTCTGAAGCACTAGACTAGATTATAAATACACTCAGTGCTGAGACTTCACAACAAATTCTCCCTTTTTTACATTATTAATGTCGGATAAATACTAAATCTTGACCGAAAAGAACACAGGACATCTTGCTCGATAGGCAACCTGCTCTTTCAAAAGGCCATCACAATTGTCACTCTCCACCAATTGGTCCCTTTTGGGGCTTCCTGGCATTTTGCACACAAGCCACTCATCTGTTGAGCGTGGCAGGATTGATGGATGGAGCTGGAGAAGTGGTGGGGGGGCTGGTGGAGGACAGGAGCCAGCTGGACCTGCCCGAACGAGTGCAGTGGGTCCTAGAGAGAGTACATCGACGGTCATGTCAGGGTTGAGTTATGGCGCCGGTCCCCCAGCAGGGTGTAGGGGGTGTGTAAAGCAGACACCGTGATGGATGAAGTCCAGTCTGTGGCCTTAAAGATGTTTGAAAAGGTCTAGATGATAGTCCGACATTGAACACCACAACAAATCACCTTAACTGCAATGACCGAATTGCTGTGTTGATGCACTCTGAGCTTAACTAGCCATTTTTCAGATTAATATTACGGAAACGGCAAGCACGTTCCCACTGACTCTTCAGTCCAGTTTCCACAGCTGGACACTCCAGCATTCAATAGCTCTTTGAAGACAACTTGAAGCACTCTGTGAGTGCACAAATACTGGCCCCAAGCCAAGCCACTCTTGTGTGCGAGCAGCCTGGTGCAGTTGAAAGGGCCTTTAGCCTGCTTCCTCAACACACTATTCATCCTGGGAGGCATAGACCAGCACCCCAGAGAGCACCCATGGATAACCTGGACAGTGTCTTATCCTAACCTTCAAACGCCTTGCTGGGAGAGAGAGTCAATGTCACTGCAACAAAGGCACATGTGAGGAAGAGCCTGGCCCTCAGAAGCTCGGGCCCACTAATTGACGGCTTGAGGGAGTGGAAGCGACATAGACAGAGAGGGAGAAAGAAAGATATGAAAGCTGCTAAACCCACCCCACTAAACTATTCCTCCTGGCGTATACAGACTTAAAATGCGAGCTGTTTTTTTATTTGCTTTTTCTTCTTTCATGTATTCAACTTCTTGTGCTTTGTCCCTTCCTTCTTTTCTGTAAATAGTAAACCCGATAAGCTTTTGAAATCCCTTATTTACTCTTTTTCCTGTCCTTTTGAGAAACTACTCTCCAACTTGGTGCACAACAATCAATTACCGCTGGCCCTCAGAACGTGGAGATGAATTTTTTTCCGGATAACTTTTTAACGCTTCGCTAATGCGGTCGTGGCCTTGCGTGCTCACAAACATGAAACTGGAGCGGCCCCAGTTAACACTGCATTGTACGCTAATGGTCACAGAGGGCCCAGGGCCAATATTTAATTGCTGGGACCAAGCATAGCGAAAAAGGCGATAAACCAATTAATCCTCTCTGTTTCACCTCCAGTATGGGGAGAGACAAGGGGGATGAGGCTTTCCTCCTGAGGGGATGCCGAGCTCCTTCACATCCAGCTGTCACCTATATCAGCTCATCATTCATATTTTGGGAAACAAAACCTTGCAACTTGGAAATGAGAGCGTTTGATTGGAGAAGGATTGTGAGTAACAGAGATTTTTCTCAATCTATCTGACTGAATCTGATTGTGACAGACTGAGAAAGAAAATTATAAGCCATTTTCTTTCTTGCCTTTCTTGCAAAAGTATCTTGGAATAGTGGGTGCACAATTGAACTTTACTCAACTGTGCCCATGTCAGACACAGAATTGTACTGGCATACACAGCAAAATGTAATTTGCTATTTCTACCTGATATGACCCTTAATTATTTCTCTCTTTTTTTTTGTAAACAAATGTAGTTGTCACATTAACTAATATTAATAGCAGTTAATTAACCACAAAATAGACAAAGATACAGTCATGTTCAAATATGATAACCTTTTCATATATATATTTTTAAAATACTTATTTTTATTTTTTTTATTTACATTATTTTTTTAATGTTCTTATTTTGTAAAATACATTGTTTATGAAATTTTGTCTCACTTTTCTATTTTTTCTCTCTCCAATTTTCATTGATCAATATAGATTTCTTAATTCAATTCCTAATCACAATATCTAAATTAGATTGTGAATCTATTTGATTCTAATCCTTTCAGGTATATTTCAGTTACTAAATAATGTTTAGTAAATTATAATGCTAATGCTGTAAATTATACAGGGCAGTGTTTTAGACTGATTCAAATCGGTAACTCGTCTTTTGAACAATTAAAACTTATAGTAAAATTACCTTATCTTAAAAGAAGAGTCATTCTTTTTCAGGAATCAGACTACACTGTTTGTACCATATGTTTCTAACTCACTAAAAAGAAAACTACTTAAAGTAGACAAAGTGAGATATAATATAAAGGATTGTTTAAATAAAGACTGTAATTAATCAGAAAGCTAATATTTTTACCCCACACAGACTTCCACTTCAGTGATAAAGAAAGGCTGAACACATAAAACCTAGTGTCCTACATTTTATGGTATCTTTTAACTAATCATTTTATTTCACTGAAACCGACATGGTTCAGACCTTATTTTGACCCAAACTTATAGATTATTCCAGAAGTATTTGAAGCCGTCACCTCTGACACCACCTCTCTCCCCTGTCGAACGACCGCTTCCTGTTGGCTGTGAGCCCGATTAGGAGTGTTAACGGTGTGAAAGTGTCACACGCATGGTGCAAAGAGCAAGAGGACAGTCTTCCTGACCTTTGTTTTGATTTAAAAATCAAACGAGTGCCAGCAGTATGCCGAGGGAGCGCCTGGCACAGGGTTGACGGGATGACCTCTGACCCCTGGGGGCGTGTTGAGGGAAGATCGGCTGGGTTTTGCCCCTGAATGTCAGGCCCCTGGGCAGCAGACCCTCACAGGCTTGGTAATGATTTATGGGGCAGGGGGTGTCATTGATGGCTGCTCGGCCCTGGGGAGGCCCTAAATGGTAGTTTTGACAGTGCTGAAAGCAGAGGTTAAAGGTGATCAATAACATGGCTGGTGAGGAGGAGAAGGAGTAAAAAAGAGAGGGATGGAGCCTGAGTGCTTTTTTTATATGTCCGCACTCATTATTTGCCACTTTGTGTCGGACTTTCTCTTTTGTATCTCATGAGCAGATCTGTTCTCTCTCTGCCTAAGAGAGGTGGATGAGTGGGCACATTTCAGTGATGAATATTGGACATTAGCATCTGTCTGCATTCTGTTTGTTCTCTGTGCCTCTGCTGTCTGTGATTACCTCTATTGTCCACTATTTAGTCATTGAATAATGTCTCTAGTCACTTCCCCAGGACTATGTACATATTAAAATGGCCTGTGCACAGCAGAAAGGAAAGTGATGTGCCATTGGCTTTTTCTAGCTGATCTGACCCTCATTTATTACTTTCATTCAGTCACATTAGGAATTTTGTTAAAAGTTACTTGACAAAACTCTTTCTCTTATGGCTAATACAAAAATTCTTTGTATTTGTCCAGGAAACTGGCTGTACACATTGTTAAATTTCACATTGTACATTTCATTTTTTTTTTTTGAAGTTATAAATATTACAAGGATACTTTTGGATTAAAATCTGATAACTCATTTTAAAATTTAAATATTTTTAAATGAGTATTCTTTATTAGTATTTCTTTATTCTTTTAATTGAAATATTTTAAGTCATTATTTTTTATTAAATTATTTTCGAATAATGATTAAAACACTGCATTTGATTATTTTTAAAATATTTATTTAATCTTTCTATATGAATATTTTTTTAATAATAATTATTTAAAACACTTGGTTTAATTATTTTTTTAAATACATTTAAAGCTTAAAAAATCTAATCTCTTTACAAAAGCATTTTTCATTGAATTTTGTGTAATTAAAGCGATTTTACAACGCGTAACTTTCTGTAATTATAGTGTAGCTATAAAGTACTTACATGTAAGTATAAGGGAACAATATGTAAAGTTTGGGGAATAAAGGGGTAACAACTAGAGAATTAAAAGATCATTTACATTTATACTGTAAGTATTATAGAACTATAAAGGGGTACTTATTCTACTATGATACAACAATCTTACATTTGGGAGCAATTTAGCAAGAACATACACTGTGTACCTTTTTTTAATAATGGTGTACCAATAGCCTACATTATGTATAGGCTTTTTAAAAATCACAGGGTACATATCTATGCATTTATACAGTAATCTTTTTAACAAAAGTGCACTAAAAACTAAAACTATTGCAACTTTTTTGCAGCTTAAATATTGGGGAACGGTACTCTTGTTTTATGTAGAGATGCATGTTACCCTCTCGTTCCATAGTTACAGGGTAAGTACAATAAAATACATACACATAATCTTATATCACTGACTCGGACAACTTTATTTGAAAAACAACTTAATTCAAAACAGATTTACAACACTTCTTTTACGTGCTTTTCGTTTAAAACGGCTTTTTTAAAATCAACAATTAATTTCAAATGCTTAAGTGACAGAAAGTAGCACGTTTTGTCCCCTCTTTTTTCTCTTGCTTGGCTTCTTTCTTTCCACTGATGAATCTGAAGGAGGAATCGTGTCTCTTGCTATTCTGTATTATGTATTAAAAGAAAATACAGTACACCCAGAAATACGTCCTCACCATTTACTCATCTTTAACCCTCATGCCATCCAAGATGTATAGGACTTACCTTCTTCAGATTAACACAAATGAATGTTTTTAGAAAAAAATAAAAAATACATCTCTGGGAATACATATAATGCAAGCTCATGTGTTCCTAAAAGTTGGAGCATCAAACAGCACATACTGCAATAACTGTATAATCCATACGACCCCAATGGATGGATCAATTTCTTCTGAAGTGAAAGTAGATAGGTGTTTGTAAGAAAAATTACAATGTTTTAAACTTTTTAAACTGTGTAGACTATCACTTCAGACCAACTGTAATAAGTTGTTTTTCAAATAAAGGTTTCCGAGTCAGTGATATTAGATTGTGTGTATGTATTTTTATTGTACTACCCTGTAACTAAAAAGAGGGTAACAAGCACCGCTTTGATTTAAGGCCCATGTCACACTTACCCTGCAACATGGAACAAGAGTATATTTCCCAGTATTTAAAAAAATTGCAATAGCTTTTAGCTTTACTTCCTTTGAAACATCTAAGCCCAAACTTAAACATCTGCACTTATGCTATCAAAAAAAGGAAAAAGAAAATGTATTTTTAAAAAGCCTATGTATTGGTACACAATTATTACAAAAAGGAATGCAGTATGTTCACGCTAAATTGCTCCCAAATGTTAGATTGTTGTATCATAATAGTAGAATAAGTACCCCATAGTTCTATAATACTTACAGTATAAATTATTTTTTTACCCCTTTATTCCCCAAACTTCACATATTGCTCCCTTACATGCAAGTACTTTATACACTATAATTACCGAAAGTTACGCTGTAAATTCGTCTTAATTACGCAGTACTTTCTAGTTACTGAATTTTGTATTGCTTGACTTACGTAATAGTCACATTTTCTTTTATTACCAGTTTTCAAGTGACTCAATTGTGATTTTTTTTCTTCCTCCCATGTGGAACACACCGGATATGACCCATAAGCAGGAAAAAATCACATGGATACCGATATTCTCAGATTGGTTAAAAGCCTCATTCATGTGTAGAAGAAGAGCTGATATAAATCAGATACGTGCATTTGTGTCAGCCATGTAAGTGGACAGATCGGACTCAATGCGAGCCACACGTCCTTGAAAAAGCGACGGTGGCGAATGACGTGAACTTAGGTGGACACCTACAGCAGCGATCATTGCTTCGCCAAAGCTGCATCAAGGGCTCTCCTCTTTTTGTATCCGCCTTCAGAGACCAAAGATTTGCTGACCTTTAAAGATGGTGCGGAAAGCAAAAGCTAGTCTGCGTCCATTGCAAATGGTACTGTTTGTAGGCCACTTCCTTTTCCGGCCTAAGCTTTCCTGGGTCAGATGCTGGATATGGATCACTGCATGTAAGCTGGTCGTCAAAAAAAAACGGATAAAGTCAACGAATCGGAATTGGGCATCAAGACCTGCAGTGTAAATGCGGCCTCAGTCTCCAGTCAATCTTTTCCTACTCTCCACCTCTGTTTTTCACTTTCCCAGTATCTCCCTCAGCTCTTCAGGCTGTTTGACTCAGTGGATGGTTTCAGTCTTGTACTCTGAGAGCATGTCCCCCTCCCGTCCATAAGGAGCTCTCAGAAGTGAGCTGATTAAGATGAAGACCGGGCTGCTTTCCCTAATCACATCCCTGCATCTAAATCGTCTGTGTACATTTCTAATTACGCAGTCGCGCGCTGCGTCCTTGAGCTCAGCGGCAGGTCTCTATTTCATCTCGCTCCGTCTCGCGCTCCCTCCTTGTCTCCCCTCGTTTCATCTTTCTCATGTATTTCTTTTTGTTGATGTTGTTGTTATTTTGGCAGTTCTCTTCTCTCTTGTGGCAGTGTTTTGGAGGGCAAAGAGGGTGGGCCTGAACCAGAACACACAAGGAAAAGAAAGAGATTTCAAAGATGTTGGTCATCTCCCTCAACTATGAAATGTCAAGCTGAGTTTGTGGGCGAATGCCATTTTACGTGTTTTGTGGCAAAACAGACATCTGATTAGTTTTGTTAAAGGAGAAAAACCTTCATGTGCAACTTATTGTTGTTGAACCATGACCATTTGCAGAATTGTGGAAATACAAACAATCACACAGCTCAACAAGTGTTTACTTATCAGGCTTATATCGCTTTTGAAAGTGCTGAATACAATACGGTAGAGCCATTGTCTGAAAGACCCTGAAAATCTTCCAGCCCTTGTGGGCGTCCTATTATTTAGCATAGTCTTCTTTTAGACTCTATATGGCATTTCGTTTTTTCCCCTATTTTTTTTTTCTCTCCCCCCCCCCTCCTTATTTTAGAGCATTCAACCTTGTGCCTTAAGTCATGAAAAAGCAGTCCCTTAGAATGACCACCACCACACAAAGGCTAGGTTTTGAATGTGAAGTGTTGGAGAACCTATAGCTTGACTTACACCTTTGAGAGGAAGGCCTTCGGGGTGAGTTATTAACTTGTGACCTTCCTAAGAAGCTTTTCAAAAATCACAGAGGGCAGAGAGCTGGACATCTGTACTAAAACATAATATTTGAGGTGTAGCATAGGACACAAGAGGAGTTCAGGACTGTTCTGATATAGGCATTCAACATTCTTTTTAATAATTTGTACATTCATATTATTCAACATTCATATTATTCAGAAGGCAGTTGATTCTGTCGCAAGACAGAATAGTGCATAAGTGAATGAACGCATCAAGAACGATATACTGTTTGAGCGGAAAAATGTGCTTATTAATTAATTATTAAGCCTAAGCCCAACAATGAAGATTAAAGGAATATTTCATTGTAAATACAAATTTGAGATTTAAATGAGACTTATATGATAGAATTTCTTACTAACCTAGTCTGTGTAAAGTTATACACAATTGTGAAGAGAGCATTTAAACACAAGGAACTCAAAACCTCTGCATGATTTACACAATAATACAAGAAATAGATGTGTGCAACTTGCTAGAAAAGTCCAATTTCAAAAGGACAATTTCAGATTGAATAATACACATTTTTTGCTGCTTTCACAAAAATATGAGCTTCGGTTCAAATTTCTGCTCTGAAACCCTCTGGCGTGACTGACCCACTGTATACTATAAATACTTTTTAATAAAGGTACAGTTAAGACCTTAAGAGCATGTTTTATTTAATGGCAAATATTCCTTTACAGTTCTGAAGATTCATTACATCACCAGAGCTTCAGCACAGACAGGTGCTTTAACTCACTTGAAGCAAAAGAAGGAAGCAATGGAAAGGTTGGAGGACTCTCCATGACTTCACTTGTATCCTCTATATATGGGTCTGAATTTGAGAATCAAATTCAAGGAGGGTCCATATAGATACAAGACCCCGGCATCATAAATAACTCAGCATCTGACTCCTCCTGTGCTCAGCCGAAGCTTTTCATATGGTAAATAGCTGATTGCTGTGTGGCCATTGTTGCCCTTCTTTCATGCAGCTCTAAGGTGAAACCTTGAGGTATGGAATAGAGAGAATTTCTGATGAAAAAATACATTTTCCCATCCTTCCTCCTCTGATTCTCAAGCACTCTGCCCTTCGCTGTTGGGGTCAGGTGTTTATTCCATAAATGATAGCGAGTGCAGAGTGGAGTGTAGGCAGTGAGTGCAGGAGGCGACGGTAGACAGAACAATGCTAAGGATTATCAGATCACTTGCTGGGTATCTTTGGTGATGCAAGTGCGACCGCACAAGTCCCTGCGTGTCTCTGCCTCTCTGTCTTTCCATCAGTTGCTTTGAAGGGGACAAACACAGCCTTGTGTAGCAGCATGCACTATCACGCACCACAATGTGTGGCCGGCCCGTCGCTGAAGAAATTCTGTTTAAAGGGGTCATATCATGAAGAATCAAATTTTCCTTGGTCTCTTGAGATAAAAGAGTTCATTGTACTATGAAAACATACTGTAACTTTCAGAACTAAAAACTTCCCCCACAGTTAAAATAAGAGCATTTATTGAAACTAAGCTGCAAAAATGGCTCGTTTGGAACTTTCCCAAATTCCCAAACACCAGAATAACTATCGATAAAAGAAAATGGAGTGCTGTTTCTGACTATGTATTGCACTTACTGCTTTATGCTTCCAGAGGGTCCCAGTGTTAAATGAGCACTCTAAAATGTATTTTATTTTTTATTTATATATGCATATTTTGTATATATATATATTTTTTTTATTCTGATCATTTCAGTCCGATCTTCAAAGTTTAAGTGGCGTGTTTCAGCATGGTTTGTTTTGGGAACATATCACAATGTATTCCAGGTTTCATAAAGAGGTTGTTACTGAAGATTGTTGGTGTTAAAAACTACATTAGACCCAAATAAAAACACAGAACCTGTGTGTTAATATGGAAGTGCTGTTACTCATTTCGTATGGGAGTCTGCGAATGGCGCAACAGCAAAAAATCGGCCTGTTCTTCGGGTCAGAAAATGGTATAGGCCTAATAAAAACTAAATTGTGATACATGTGCTTAATACAGTTATCTTGTGAATATAACAGAAAAATTCCAGCTCTGTCATAATTCACTCTCCCTCATGTTGTTCCAAACATGTATGACTTCCTTTCTTCTGCAGGACACACAATTAAATGCTTTGAGAAATGTCTGTTTTTTTGGGGGTTTTTTGTCCATACATTGAAAGTTGTTATTATTCAAAATATATTTGGGTAGAACATTACAATTAATTCATACAAGCTTGGAACAACATGACAGTGAGTTTTCATTTTTGGGTGTACTGTCCCCCTTTAACAGCAAGTTTGTTAAACAGACTTTTGCATTCCAATACATTCCAAAGGTGTATTTCCACTGAATCTCAGCTCCTGGAAATCTTCACACCCTCTCAGAACAAGACACACATTTAGAAATAGCATTAAATGCATTATTCAGCCCATTTATAATTACTTGCATTGTTGTGGTGTATGTAATGTCATTAATAACAGCTCGTGCCCGAATAATACGCTTAATGTTATTTATCTGTAGATAGATGCGGCTAATCCTCATTCATTTGCTCTGGATCAATGCAAATCCGCTAGCGTGAGCGAAATCCCTCCCTGAGCCTGTGGCTCCTAATGTATTTTCCCACCATTAACCAGCTATAATCCCTGCTAATCATTGCTAATCCACATCTCCTGTGTTTGATGATACTCTGCTGATGAAGGAGGTGGCGTTGTGTCTCAAATGCCCAGGATCAGCCCGGGTCTGTAGTTCGCCAGACGTGGGCTTGATCCTGGAAGTGATTTGTGTTGTGGAGAGAGGAGCCACTGGGTTTTCAGGTGGCACTGGCCATCCCAGAGTGCATCTTCCTGTTGTTTGGCCTAATTATACCTAAGTAACAAAGCTGTACTCATCAGACATGCAGATGTAAGTGCTGTTCTCCTATAGATTGTCTTTAATGGCTCTGTTTCTCATTCAACCTTTAAGCGTTTAGTGTCTTTATTCTCTAACTTAGAGTGTCTCCATGAAATTTGAGAACTTTCAGGACTTTAGAAGACAGTTTTGTGATCTAATTTTTGTATAAAGCAGTAGTCAATAATATCTTACATGTGTGGTTGTTTCGTAACCACCATGACTTTTAATTATTACACTCCACAAACCATCATAATGACTTCCGGTCTCACAGCAGGATATACAGTATTAATGTGTGATCTTGTGTGCTGAGAGTTTAACTGATGGTCACTGGAAATGTATGGTCCAGCATTTAATGGTTCTGTGCATAAGTCACTGTCAATCTGGGCATACATCCCATTTGAACAAAAGCCTAACTCTTTGGGAATACAGCCTGCTGTGGACATCCTATCTGCTTTCTTACAGAGCTGTCGTTCATAGTGACATCTGGACAAACTCTGGCCCCTGAGACTCATTCCACACACATTCATTCATGGTTTACTATGCCTATTTATACCACAGTGGTAAGTCATTTTTAGTTGCACATTTGGAAAACTGCAGAACTTATATTAAAAATTGAAAAATTAAAAATTTTAACAATTAAAAAAAACTACATCATGGTAAATATATACACTTTTACTCTAAATGATTTAATTATCTTGGTGCCACACATTCTCATTCCAGGTAGTATCACTTTTCAATTCCACAGGTAAAAAAGAGCCAATCTCCCAAGCTCTTCTAGACACACCTGTACCACCTTTGCCCTGAATCCGGGTGGGCTAAAACCAGACAGGTAGCTGCATTTAAAAAACAAAATGCTTATCTCTTTCCTCATCTTTCTGTCTCATTTTCCTCTTTCTACAACTGGTCAATAGATATAACAGGTTAAAAATATTCCTTTAGATTTCTTTCCATTATTAGATAAGAACTATTCAACAGCGTAATACTGGAATAATACAGAATCTGTATGATTTGGCCTATAGACTGTAAAGCTTTGGGAATAGGTTTCCATTTTAGGAAGCTAATTATAGTAGAGGAAATGCCAAAAGACAACCTATCAAAAAAATGGTCTCACTTCTAATTTTTTTTTATTTTTTTAAGGCCAGCAGATATTATTTGAACTTTTTTTTAGAGATAGGTGTTGGCATGGGATTAAAAGAAGCACATCTTTTGGGAACCAATGGATTATTAGGCTGACTTTTGAAGAGGATTGGACAAATGAACAACGAACCCTAGCACCGCAGCTCGTGCATTAACTCTTTACGTCGTTAGGGGGCGCTTGGGAATCACTGTTTTCTCATAACTTCTCTTCCAATGCAATGCCTGAATAAAGTGGACACTCACAGCTTGTTGTATCACATATAGGTTAGGCTACTATAGCAAAAGAGAAATGTTAGTTGTCTAAGATAAATTGGGAGGGAAAAAAAAGAGAAGAAACCAAGGTATAAGAACTTAGTCACTTAGCCTATGTTTGTTTTTTTGGCTAACAAACCTTTTCTCGTTTGTAGCCTATAGGCTATCGGAGCTTTGACTGCTGGCAAAGCTTGTTTAGGATGCTGAGCTTAACTTGCCTGTTCTAAAATTGTTCTTTAAAATTCCATTATTTGTATAAATGATTTTTGCTTCATAAACTAAGTGATTTATACTTAATTAAAGTTGCTTTTTTGCAGGCTATAGGCAATACAAATCCACTAAGCACCTCAAATCCACTCGCGAACGGAGAGCCGGGGGTAAACGAATACAAATAAAATAGTCAATGATAAAATGGGCAAACATTTACATACCCCACGACACTTTATAAATATTGTTAACAACTCATTTTAAAAGATGACCATGTAATTTTCTGTGACAACTTTCTTGCTCTTTACTACTCTTCACTAACAAATAACGTCCCATTTCAATCCGGGATTTCTTATGAGTGCTTTGAATTTCAAGCAGCATCCTGAACTCTGATTATTCTCAAGCCGTTCTTAAAACTTATTAATCAGGGGATATATAGCCTATATTACAGAAAACTATAACGATTAATGAGAGGCAGCAATAGTCACGATGAACTGAGAGTCTATAAGGAAAATCTGCACTATATAAACGAATAATAGAAGATGCTTAGCCTATAGGAGAAGTAAGAACCTTTTTAAAGACTTCGAATTTTGATTTGCGAGTCACGGATAAAAACAAACTATCACAGTAAATTCCCAAATCTTAGCTCGTGTGAAATCAAACGAGTTTGCCCATGTCCGTTTTTAAATTTTTCATAGAATATAGTCAAGATTGCTTTAGACAGCTAATTGGTTTCTAGATCAATTTGCATGGTCAGTATATAATCTTGGTGTTCTAAAAAATATTTTTCACAATCTAATGGGATTTTTTTAGAACAACCACAAAAGGTTAGCCTACCTTTTAAAATGCATAAACCAGAGCATAGAAAATAATAAACTGGATGAAATATATGGTGTTGGTATTAGAATTAAAAATGTTTACGTACCTCAATAGATAAATGAACTATTATATCATATAGACTTAATTGTGCGGTGATGTTATAGTGTCCTCTTACGCAGACTGTTTTATTAATCGAAGTTTTAATGATAGCCTATATTAATAGAGCGAAAGCAAAATTTCAACATTTAGGCTATAGCTCACAAAACCTAATTTAAAATGTGTGTGTTTTTTTAAACTGTATGATTGTGCATATTTAAAATGTTGTACCTTGTGTGAAATATTTTTATTTATTCATGCATTAACAAAAAAAGTATATGATCAAAGCGTGATTCCATGCATTGATTTAAACACATCACCCATCTTGAACGCTTTTGAGGTTTGAATCGCAACAAACAGAATCTTGAGAGGGATTTCATGAAACCTTATTTCGTTCCCCATCACCATTATAGGCGTGAAAATGTGCTTCAAAAAAGACAGAAGTCGTGTTCTTGTATATATGTTTTATGTAAGTAATAAAATATTACTATAACATAAATATAAACGTGACTTTGCAGTCTACATGTCGCAATCAACATACAACCAATGTAGTAAACAAAACATTTGTAATCCACTGCAACATAATCAACAGAGCCGAACAAAAAAAAAGCTCCAAACACACGTAGGAAATAAATATATAGATATATAAATGGTCATAAATGAAATATTAAAATATCTTCTTGGAATTAGTAAGTGTACAAAACTGCCCGGAAAACAAAACAAAACAAAACGAACCCAGAACAAATACATATGTTTACATATTCGACATATTTACATATTGGAAATAATCCTGACAACTATTTATTTAAAATCTTTTCTCTTGTAATTTATTTTTATTTTTATTACTTTTTTGGAAAAGGTTGTATATTCACACTGTTCAAATAACATTTCAGAAATGAACACCTGCTGTCCAATGAAAAATGCCAGACCTTGAGAAACGACACAAAACGTTACCAGCCTCCTAATTTTTTTTTTTACCCCAATCCTTAAAAGAAGTCCCGAAAACACATCCCTTATTCACTAAAACAACTACTTTTCTCCGTGTCCAAGCTCATGAGTAGGATGTAAAATGTAAGTAACATAAACTAAACGGACACAGCTGACATAGAGAGTGTCAAGAGTTGGCCAATAATCAAGAAGAACTAAGAGTACAGCACGATTTTTGGGCACTGAAAATTACCTGAGATATTTCTTTCTTTTTCATTTTGACTCATCACTCTCAATATGTTTAGCTGGAGCAGACTTAGGAAAGAGTGCCGGTTCAAAATAACACGAACTTGGAAAAGAAAATTGTAAACAAGTAAAGCATTAATGTGGTATACCTCGAACAAATACAGTGTAAAACAAAACAAAACAAAACAAACAAACATGAAAAGAAATTAAAATAACATTATTATAAGTGCCTCATGCAAAGAGGGAAAAAATGAGAGCATGTAGAACTCAAAAATGACTAAATATTGTTTCAGACAGTGTATTCATGTTGCCATTTTAACGTCTCTGCATCTTTAGACGATATCAGGTGCAAGAAATGATCATTGTAAACAGTTCCTGGTGCACTTGTTTGTATTAAAGGTTTTGACCAAGTGCCTGTTGTTTCCATCACGAATTTAATCTGTCTTTGTTGAAATTATAGTAAAATACTCGCTAGACAGAAAAAAAAGATCTTAGCGTTAAAACATTCAAAATAAAGTAAACGACACAAATAATACAGATAATCATTGTAATAATTAATCTGGTTAATCGCTTTAACAAAATCACTGTCCTCTCTCCTTTGTCCAAGGAGACATTGCCCTTTTTCGTGGCTCGTAGCTCCCTTTTTTCGGCGGTGAAAGAATCGAATTTTTCCAGAGTGGCACAAACGATACGATTTTCGTAAACACTGGTACTGATTTGATAAATGCACGCGATGCGGACGCGGTACTTGATGCATTTTCACGTTATTCAGAATTAGTGGCGTCCCGTATAAGCTGTCCGGTCACTGTCAGCGAACTCTTCCCAAACTTTCTGTCTCTGATGTCTTGGGATATACAAAGGAGATAAACAAAATCCATTGTAGTTTATTTTGAAACAAGGACACTGTTTATGCTAGCAGTCACTGGACAGGACTCTGTAGTGTGTGGTGGAGAGGGGGTGTCTCCGCTTGCGAGTATACGTCCTCCATGGTTGGATGAGGGACCCCCACCGGTGTCATTCTTTTCTCTTTCTGTCTTCTGTTGCAAAACCACACACGCACAACCTCCTTTTCCAACTGCAGAGTGCCAGCTAAAGAGGTGATTTCGTGGGCGGAGGGCTTGGGGCACTTTAAGAAATGGTTTTCCAGTGCCCCTTTCACTCCGACTTCGATGGAGGTCCTCTTCTTTCGTTTCCGGCCCTGTGCTGCAATCTTGTCCAAATTCGTGGGGCTGCCAGTGTTTGAATCTGTCTCCTCGAGCCATTTGTTAAGCAGAGGTTTAAGTTTGCACATGTTCTTGAAACTCAGTTGCAGAGCCTCAAATCTACAGATGGTGGTCTGGGAAAAGACGTTTCCGTAGAGCGTGCCCAGCGCTAAGCCCACGTCCGCCTGCGTAAAACCAAGTTTGATGCGCCTCTGCTTGAACTGTTTGGCGAACTGCTCCAGGTCGTCGGAGCTGGGGGCGTCTTCGTCCGAGTGGTCCTGATGGTGGCTGAACGGCTGCTGGGGCGACTCCATCTGGTTGTCGTGGCTACCCGCGTCGTCGTGGAGCGGGTCCCGCAAGCCATGGTGCAGCGACGGCTGTGGGCTTAACATAGTGTAGCCCGTCTGCGAGTAGACCAGCGACTGGTGACCATTGGAGGCGGGAGAGAGCGGGGATAAGTGGTGTGTTGTGGTCGGCGCCCATGATCCGTGGTGGCTGTTTTGCGTCGGCTGGTGGACCAGGTGCGATCTGTGGTACCCGTTCCCCAGGTCTTCTCTGCTCTGCACGCTGGCTTTGTTGTGCTCCGCTTGTCCGATGTGGGTGCCGCTGGTCCAGTCGGCGTTGGAGGTTGGCAGCCACTGGTGGTGCGTTAGGCTCATCGGATGTCCCGTGTTGGTCGCTAGCCCTTGTAAGTACTCGTGGTGCATCATTTTCTGCACCTCTCTATAGGTCGTCCCCTGATGCATCCTGTCCGAATCCGGATGCATTAGCGGGTTCGAAGGCAATGAGTTATTCCGCGGAATATACTGAGCTGTTGTCGCCATGGCTCCGACTTAGAAAACTGACAAGCACTTCGGATATCTTTGAGCTTTAGAGCCCAAAACGCAACAACCTGCTCTGGGAGGTCTTAGGGAAGAGCTAAGACACGCCTCCCCTGCGCGTGCATTGGTTCCTCGCCGACTACAGCCCACCAGGTTTCCTTATTACCTCTCGCGGGCCGCTTGGTTGGCTGCCGGGCGCCGTGATCCCAGTTACTCGCAATTGGCCGCTTTCACTAGACGCTTTCTCTTTTTTTCCTTTTCTTCTCCTCTCCCCACTAGTCAAGAGAGCGTGAGCAGCAAAACCGTAGGAAATTACTGGGCTTTGAGGGTTGTTTTGCAAATAACCACGTGGGGGAGTGTGGCACTCTTTTTGGTGGGGTGGAAGAATGACCCGCCTTGCATCGCCTCTTTTAGTAACTGTACCGCTCCTCTTTGCAAGTAGATTAGTATTCTAAAGTATCTCAGGAGCCACCCACGAGAACGATGAAAACCAGTATGATACATTAAAAGATGTTTATATAGCAATATTATTTAAGTGTTACCCACATAACACAATTATTTATGATTATTCAAGTAGGCTATGCACCATCACGGAACCATGTGTCGAATTAATAAACCATACAGAAATACAGACCGCCCACACTGTAACTGTAACATATCAGACAATCTCCATCATTATGCATAAATGCATAAACAATCTACCGCCGACCATGATAAATAGATCCATTTAATTTAATTTAACTTAATTTAACTTATAGGCTATAGCCTACGCATTTGAAATATTTGATGTACATTTTACTAAGAGTAAATTTCAGTAAAATTGTCATTTACAAATAAGTAAATTTCAGTTGTTGGCTTATATAACTCAAAATTAAGCCAACAGATTTTTACAAACATACAAAGCCAAAGCTGCGGCGTGTTGACAATATCTTCACTCGAAGCATCTTTCTAAACAGTAACTTCGAGAGAAATCCAGTGTTTCTCCCTCATGGCCTCCTCCGTATTCCTTTCCCGGCTGATCTGATTATTTTTCCCTTCACGTTTTGTCCCAATAGCAAATTACCAATTCTATGAATTGCAAAGCAGCCTCGGAGACGCTGAGGGGTAGAGAGGGGGAGATGCGAAGATTGAAAGGGATCTTTGCAAACACAATCACGTTCTTAAATGGAAATGTGGGGCTTTAAACAAATCTTACATCTCTCCTGTTCCAGTCGTCTAAAACTCCGCAATCAGGCACACGTTCGACTCCATCTAAAACCACAGCTTTTTTAGAAGATTTTTTTGGTATCACTTCTATTTAAATTATTTACCTCAGTGTATTTTTTTTTAGTTCACGTTCGTGTTTGTGTGTTTGTCTTGCTCTTATGGGGTGTTTCCACAGGCTTTTGCGAGGAAATGTGCTGGAGAATTCAGGCGTCAAACCAAAACGCTTCTCAGTGGTAAGTTTACACACTGCTTTTCCTATCTGTCCATCTGCACGAGCTTCGCGCGTTCATGGAAGTGTAACCTAAATGATGTTCTTAGGGTCACAAGTGCTCGTCACCACTCTGTCAAAGGCGTGGTTATGTAAAGCCACATTTATTTATTTATCACATATGCAATAACACTCGCAGGGATATTTCAAAGGGAAATTTCAACATCATTGCATTTAATACCAAATTAAACAACATGCAGGTTCCTTTACGATATTCTTAAGTGGTTTACACCTGTATTGTACAAAGAAACTGCATATTCTTAAGAAAAACGTTTATGTAATTTAATAACTTGAGTAAAGCATCTTAACTAATATAATATGTGTTTCTGATAGGAATGATTTAACTTCACATCTTTTAAACTCTACTGTGGCTTTTACGCGTTTATATTAGACTATTCTCTTTCTTTACGTTTGAATATATTGTCTGAATGTAATTTCTAAACAACTGTAGGCTACTTTTTTAACCACAGTTTTTTCATAATGAAAAACGCGGTGGTTCTGCGTCCATTATATTATTACAAATTAAAGATATTTTGTGTGCATGACTTAGGGCGAAAATGAACACGTGACCCACAGGGAAGCAGATGACAGGATTTTAATCTAAAGCGTGCTGTATTGCCGAATGCAATCCGAGAGCCGCAGTTAACGAGGATGCTTCCCTGTACAGTTTCTCTCATTTGGAAGTCTATAAAAAGAGCGGTCATTTGTGCCCAGAGAGCTGCGTCACAGTAGCAGCACAGTCAAACTCTTGGTTTAGTTTGCCAACGAAAGAAAGTGGTTCAAAAAGCGCCCAGATGCTTCTTTTTTTTTTCCTTCGCAAAGAATATGGCCTTGTGTGGAGCGAGGTGAATTTTTCCTGGGATGCACGAGGTTGCTATGGAGAGCAGTTTGAAAGGATCACACTGATCCTGCAGATGAATGATTTGCCATACAGGAAAAGACAAATAATAGCCCTTGTTTTGTAAGATGGCAATGAAAGACAGTAGGGAACAATCGTGGCCTTTGAGTATCCAGGATGTACTAAATCTGCTCACAGAATTTTATAGCTCGAAGTTTAAGACAAAAAAGTTTTACTCATCTCTGCTTATCTGTTACAAGTTGATTTTCTGTATTATAAGAATGCCTTGAATTAAAATAATCAAATGAAAGTATTTGCTGTAAAATTAGCTTTCATTACCTCTTTAATTCACTCGATATTCAAGTAGCTATAAAAGAGCAACGTTTTATTGACATAGTTTAATTCGCATACAAAATGTCTCATTTCGTTCACAGAAATATTGGATTCTAGGCTCTAGTCTTCTTTTCTTACGATTCACGCGTCTGTAGTCACGTGCTTTTATCTGCACGAGGGACCCCCTCCACTTGAATATAATTAGAGTCTGATCGGTCAAACCCTCCATTAACCATAGGCCGTAAAAGTGCACAGGAGAAAGAGTTCAGAAAACAGCTAATATACATGGCGTTATCTGTGGGTGCCAAATGCTAAAACATTTTCATATTATAGAGTTTATATTAGAAAGTTTCATTGTTTTGACCTTTATCTTCTATTTTGCATGGCTGTATCAGCCTGTGTATAAATTCCAATTTCTGCATGTTTATTAATTTGATTGCATCAATAGACTACACTTTTAAAATATTCAAAAAATGTTTAATCACTAGCCCACTCTGATACAAACTAGAAGTTAGAAAATAAAGTTAAAATGCTGCAATCTTCATTCCAGCATTAAAAAAAGACCAGAACAAATTATACATAATAAATAATAAAAAATAAACACGTAAACAAGGAAAATAATTATGATGAATTTTGATGTCTCTTTTGATGTCTATAACGAGGGGTAGCCAGGCCATTGTAGGGAAAATCTACTTAGAGTTAAGTCCATTTTGACACTTTTAAAAATAGATTAAAAAAAAAAAATCCTACCCAACTTTAGGAAGCTCATTCAGTCAGTACAATACTGACATATCGACTCAAACTTAAAATGAGTGTTTTAATTAAAGACTCGTTCTACTAAAGATTCACCTCTCATTCTGTTTTCACCGCTTGGCTTTGACAGACATGCGTAATGGGTACGCGCGCTTCCTGAGTAGCCACGAATTTACAGAGGCATCCTGCGCTTTTTCAGGTATAGGCTACCTCTTTCTCTCTTTTTTGGTTAATGAACTCAGGCGATTCCACAAGCATCCCGAGGGAATGGAACGGGAATGTTTTCCTTTCCGTAAAAGGTGTGGGCTATATCTCTCCAACTCTCGACTTATCTTTGGGCTAATTAGGCGGGGCCCTGAAGACGCAAGCATGAATATTCATGTGAAAGCACAGGCGCGCAATTAGCCATGGAGTTCCTAACTTCAATCACTGGCCAGTGCAAAGAGAGAAGGGTACTCTTCCCTCTCCCTCACAGCCAGAGAACAAGCCTTTTTAAAACATAATGTGTATGAGAAACAGCTAAGAGACTAATCTTTTTTTCTTAACACAGTTAATTCTAGGCGCTGTCGGTACTTTTTTAATGGATGGCAACCCTATTTATAAATTACAGGCTACCCACATTCATTTTTTTCCATTACCGGCATTTCTGGGGATTTTGAATATATAAAAGTTCAGAAGTGCATTTAGTCAATCTAGTAATTTTTAGATTAAACGATGTTTTAAAGCACCAATTTCTTACAGTATCCTAGACAGTTTTCAATAGTTATAGACCCACCTCCACGCAGAGACTCAGGACCAATTAACCCAGGACCCCCCCCCCCCCCCCCCCCCCCAAGTATATAAACTAGATTTTCTCAATAACATTCTGTAATAACTTTCATTAAAACTCACCACAACATAATGATAATTTAAGTAATTACTAAAAAAAGAAAATAATTCATATATCTTCTTCTCACACATCTGCAGTACCTTCACAGACCCCCAGGGGTCCCCTGCTTGAAAACCCTGGTCCTAGAGAGTTTTTAAACGAAATTAGGATGCCAGATAATATGCTTTAACTAAAATAAATATGAAACATTCTATACATTTTTGAGATCGTCAAGGCTGATCATCACCAAATTCTTGTAATGCTTCAGTGCAGCTTTCATTGTCAAATCACTGGTCATTTCTTCTTTTCCATTTCCTCCTATTCTAATACACTAGCATTTTAATTTAATGCCAATTAATTAATTAATTACATTTGTATTTAATTTCTATTTATAATTATATGATTTCATTTAGTTTTTTTTTCTGTCTCTTAAAATGATCTGCTTTTATTTTATAAAAATACAGATCTTTTTCTTTGCAATCTCTTCTTCTTTCTCTCACACACATTCACACACCGTCACCTGTATTGCTGCCCGCTCTGTCCGCCAAGGCCTCAATCCTTCGCTTTGAATTCAAGGCGATCTTTATCCTGCCCCCATCCAGGTGTGCACTTGCCACTTGCTTCCATAAAGATGCGTTTATGTATGTATGTATGTGTGGAGGGGAACAGGGAGCTTTTGGAGGGGGGCTTTTTGAGATAAGCAGTGGAATTTGTGGCGTCTGAATATGGATGGCAGCCAGACCCTTGGTAAGCAGCTGATAGAGTGGTAAACAGCTTGTGGGCTGAAGGGGTTAGAAGCATGCTTCTGAATACATTGGGTCTCTCTTCCACTGTCTGCCTGCACAATGGTCAATCAAATCAACGTCACTTTCCCCTCAATCCCTGTGATGCAGTGGGTTTGTAATGTTGGACAAGCTGCCACTACACCCATCCACTCACTTATCAACCGCTGACATTAATGTTCAGGCTTGGTGGATGATTGCAATAGCAAATATTTTCTGTTCACTTTCGCTTGATATCAAATTGTTCTTCAGATTTCAGGACTTGACCTCTGAATCATACACTACTGTTGAATGTTAACTTAAGAATCAAATTCCATTATATATGTGGCCTCTCTTTAGTCTTACATCTCATTAAATGACACTTGAATTCATTAATAAGTCATTATCAAACATCATATAATGCTGATCCAACGCCATCTCACGACCAATTCCAAGGTGGCTAATTCGTACGAATTCGTACGACCGCACTCGTACAAATTCGTACGATTTGTCTAAACCCACGTGATGGTAGGTTTAGGGGTGGGGTCAGGGGTAGGTCATTCGTACGAATTCATACGAATTTGGTAACTCGTAAAATATGTACGAATTAGCAAAAATCGTACGAATTTGTACGAGTGAGGTCGAATTCGTACGAATTAGCCACCTCGTAAAATTTGTACGAATTGCCGTGAGTTCACGATCACATATTTAAAAAGTATATGATTTTCATTCCCAGAATGTTTACTTGATGGTTTGATAATATACATTCTAAAATGTTTTATGATGACTTAGTCATGACAGTTTCTATAAATTGTAACCATAATACATTTTTTTTTTATAGATTTATGTTTATAATAATACACAGCTTAATGCTGATCGGGTTTCATCATTTCTTCTGACAGGACTAATGGAGCTGAAAGCTGATGATGATGATAGAGAAAATATGCAAACATAATTTGCCTTCTTTGAAAGCACATCCAGAGATAAAAGATGTGATGCACATCACATTATTTAACAACTTTATAGTTATTTAAAAACAATTATTGTTTTAAAGAATTACTCAAAATTACAACATCATGTTTCAAAAACCCAATATCAATATATATATATATATATAGGACTGTGCAACGATTAATAGCATCCAAAATAAAAGTTTGTGTTTACATAATATGTGTGTGTACTGTGTATAATTATTTTTATATATAAATACACATACATGCATGCATGTATATATTTAAGAAAAATGTGTTATTTATATATAAAATATATATACAGTATATACATGCAAATATTACTTATACATGTGGCGATTAATCATTGCACAGCCCTAATATATATATATATATATATATATATATATATATATATATATATATATATATATATATATATATATATATATATATATATATATATATGTATGAATACATATATTAGTCACAATGTATAGTGATTGTAACTTGTGGATGTGAGATTGACATCCGCACCTGTTTACTGCTAAATTGTAGAGTGACATTATCAGAAAATCCACAGTTGTTTCTTTTCTTTCTTTCATCAAACTCAGCTTGGGAAATAACAGTACTTCTAAAAACCTCGTGTAGCCGTATTTAATCATTATTCAGTGACTTAAATATTTAATGATTGATTTGATGAACCTTGTGGATTTCCTCATGTAAACTGTCTGTTGCACTGGAGTGTGTCTCTTCCCTGGTGGCAGCCACAGTAAGGCTAACCAGCACAACGCCGCAGAGTTCCACATGTCACTGCGCACTCAAGAGAGAATCTAGAGGCCCTCACCAAACTTATTAATGACTTGCTTCCTTTTAATTAGATAGTAATTCATGTTAATGCATGCCTAATGAACCCAAATCGTCCCCTTCGGTCATTCCGTGGAGTTCCACTGTGTTTACTCATTCTGTCTGTTTTTCCCGCTTTTGTGTTTTATTAGGCTCAAAGGGGCCTGAAAGGACCGAGCGACTTGCTTTAGAGACATCTGAGGAATCCATTGAAAAAGCCAATAACGGGATCAAGGGGCATTTGGGTATGAATTCTACCATATGATCATATCTAGTTAGGGAGGCTGCTTTAGCAACAGATGCTTTGAGATCACCACGATATGTTCGCACTGAACTTGTAGCCACGGGGTTATATGTACCTTATGTGTGTGTTTTTTTCGAGGGCAGCTCTGTACTGGGACCGGCTAGGAGACGGTGATGGCAAAGAGCGGAGTGACCAGACCAGCTCCAGCCCAAAAGGGGTCACGACCAGACGCCAAGTGCTCCTGTCTCGATGTCGTCTGTGGTCAAGCACTCGCCGGGGTAGACTGAATTAAATTAGACTGCTTTTAATTGAGGATTGACCAGTCTGAGAGCAGCTGGCGTTTGGGTCAGTCAAGATAGCAAAGCCCGAATCCCCCCAGGCCCCAACTGCAATTTCAGCCCTGCAGGTCCTGGAATGGACTGGGAGGGAGAGAAGGCCAGAGCATGCTGGGAATGCATGGCTGATGATTAGCAAGAAGAGTTTATAGGAAGGCTTAGTTTGCTTGAGTGGAAAGTGTAACACACACACACACTCAGAAGAGGCTGTTCTTGTGTGTAGACTAACTAAATCGGCTTAAGGTTTGCACCTCGCTGAAAATCTCCTCAATCGCCCGGTCGACACAATTAATCGCTTCATTAATTAACAATCGCTGCGCGTGATTCACCACCCCGACCGCGTCTTGGCAAAGTGTGCAACTTACAAGCAACCTCCTTCTTACGACGTTTCTCTTCTTTCACTCCTCCCACCCACTCCGATACTCCTCTTTATCTTCTTTTCTTCTGCACTCCTTTTCCTTCTTTAAGCAGCATTGCAAAAGCCAACTCTGCTGTTTTAGCACGAACAGACGCACTTTTCTCTCGGCAAGCGGGTCAGAGCGCTCTGCTAACATTTGTTATCTATAATCCTGCAGGTCCCCATGCAAAATGAGCATAGTAAACTCTTGCAAAGCCCTAATCCCTCCATTTCTTTTAGATGTGCTTTCTCTCACGCACGCACGCTCTTTTCTTTTCCATCTATGGGGTGGGAAAGTGTTCTTTTTTTTTTTCAAGAGGATGCATCTCAGATTGCGGCACTTATTTTTGAGCTCTTCTGAATCAACAAACTTATTTTACCTCCAAATAATTAACAATCCTTTTCTGGGAATTAAAAAGATATTTTTTTTAATGCAATCCAATGCTGAGGAATCATCTCAGGCCATCACCAGCTTTTCAGAGTCCTTGTGTGTGGTTCAGAGTAGTCATGCAAAATCTCTCTCTGTATTCACTGTACGCATTTATGGTTTGACTGTATGTGTCAGTTAATCTGGCTAGTGCTGTTGATTCATCTCAGTAACATACAAGGATATGTGCAAAAAAGTTTTTTTCCCTTTCTTTCGCCATCACTCTCAATTATCTATGTGCTGATTTGATTTGAGTACGATACTATGCAAATTATAAATGCTTGCGCGCAGTTCTGCTGCATTTTGTCTTGGTCATGCACACCCACACATGTAGCGAGCATGTCGGTGTGTGTGTGTTGTATGGTGAGTAATAGCCGAGCTCGGTGGAAGGCTGTAGTGTTGACAGCATGGTAAACGATGCAGTCTGCCTACTGCAGCAGCTAGCCTGCTAATCACACACACCACATGATAATGAGAACAACCCCTGTCCCCCAACACACACACACACACACGACTAACCACAGCAAACAGACAAACATCCTCTCACACACACTGACCCATACTTCTACAGACAAATGGAAGACATAATGGTAGCCGGAGGCAGTGCACGCTGCATCTCTCTATCTCTCTCTTGCACTCTCGAGCTAAACACATCTCTATCTCTTTACTGTCCTAACACACACACATACACTCATCTCTCATACCAACAGCCTTCTGTCAGGAGAGACTCGGACTTGAGCCACACTAACATTAAGAATGTGACTTGGGATTTGACACGGAATCATAAGAGACAAAGTATTTAGGTCTCAAAGGTGATCACTCACTGTAATGACTATTACAATTAGTTATTAGAAAAAAAAACATTTAATAACATTTGATTAATATTAATAAATATACTATTAATTAATAAAATATTACATTTAAAATGAATGATTTTTTAAAGAAGTCTTTTATGCTCACAAAGACAGCATTTATTTAATCAGTAAATACAGTAAAAACCCTAAAATTGTGAAATATTACAATTTAAAAAAACTGTTTTCTATTTCAGTATACTGAAACATGTCATTTATTCTTTTGATGGCAAAGCTGAATTTTCATCATCATTACTCCAGTCTTCAGTGTCACATGATCCTTTACAAATCATTCTAATAAGCTGATTTGGTGCTTAATAAACATTTCTTATTATTAACAATGTTTAGAACAGTTGTGCTGTTTAATATTTTTGTGGAAGCTCTTTGATGAATAGAAAGTTGAAAAGAGCAGCATTTATTTGAAATAAAAAAAGAAAATGTAAAAGTCTTTACTGTCACATTTGATCAATTAATGCATCCATGCTTAATAAAAGTATTGATTTCTTGATCAACAAAAGTGGTGTAAGGAAAACCTCACACTTTATTTTAGATATGACAAAAAGGATGTCTATCTTTTCCCCCTGTACACATACACACACCGAGATGCACAGAATATTACATGTGATAACAGACCTTAACGGATATAAGGGAATGAGGAGGAGTTGAGAAAGAAAGAAAGAAAGGAAGCAAGCAAACCCTCAAACTCAAACCCATGGGTACAAGATTGTAAGTAACGGCTCCTTTCTCAAACCATTCCTTTCCCTGTCATTAAACCACACAGCGTACCTGACAAAATCGCACATGCTTTAAACCTAACCTGTGCTTCGGAATTCTAAGACATTTGAGGACTGTGCCAGGATACAAAAATCACGGCTCTTTGTTTGAGGTCACACGCCGATTTCCAGTGCATTAACCGTGATTAACACAGGTATAAAATGACGATATTGTTTCCTGGCAAACGTGCACTCTAAGGAATGAAGATGTGCAAATGAGTTCGTTCATTTGAAGTGAGGTGACACTTCACACAGTCTCACATTCACACTTCTTTGTATCTTGCAGGGTGGCATGTGCAGGATGTAGACTGGAGCAGGTGTGGTGCCTGTAGGTCCTTTTTGCACCACATGTACTCAGGTAAGGCCATGGGGCATGATGTTGCCAAAAGTGTCACATTCCAACATTTTACACTCTCTCTCTCTCTCAATCACACAAACAAACACATTGAACCATCTGCTTGTTCAGTATTTTCTTTATTTTTTAATTATAATTTTCTAAATAAAAGCAATAATCACAATAATATTCAAATAATAAAATAAATATTATTCATAATATTATTTAAAATAAATATATATTTATGCATTGTTTATTTTAGATTCATGTTTTTTTATTTATTTAATATTTCTTTATTATTATTGATGTTGTCATTGTTTAATAGATTAAAAAGCACTTGATGATGGTTTATTTTGTATGATGTAATTCCGAAGATGCTTTAAAAACAATAAAACAAGTAAAACAGTTATGGTTTGTAAAAAGTGTGCTTTTTGTATATGTGATTACCTGCAGGGACCGTTTCCCTGGAGCAGCCTGGGGTGCTGTACTCAAGGGCACTTGGAATTGAACCTGCACCCTTTGTACTGTCAACCGAGATCCTTAACCCTGTATTTGTGTAGCAAAGTGGTAAAAGCTTCTCATTTGACAGAGAGAGCGAGCAAATGTGTTTGTGTGTAAAACGTGTAAAAGCCATTTAGGATTTGACCCCATGACACTGCTTAGAGGCAGCTTTTCCTTGTAGTATATTTGGCTGCGAACGCACTCTCACATCCTCTCGCTCATGTTCGGATCTCTTTCCTCTGGTTGCTAAGCCACATAGACTGGCACAGTAGCAATGCTTGTCTGTCTGTCTCTCTACACTGTCACCGTATGCTCACTGTTGCATCAGTTCTTCCACAATCTGTAACTGCACAAAACTTTTTCACTTGGCTATGCTCACAAGCAGGGTCCAAAATTATCACCCACCAAGTGACAAATGAAAGTAAAAATTGGCTTTGGCGGGTAAATAATTATTGACCAGTTGGCTGGTCATTGTGGTAAAGTCAGCTGATACGATTGTGACTTTCAGGAAAATTTTATGGGGGGGGGGGGGGACAATTGCAATAAAATGACAATTGCAAACCACTGAATAAAATAATACAATGCAAGTAAATGGGAAACGAAACTCTTCGGTTAACAACATTCTTCAAAATATCTTCTCTCTTTCATGTTCCACAGAAGAAAGAAAGTCACATAGGTTTAGAATGGCATGAGCGTGAGTTTGATGATAGAATATTCTGTTTTGTGTGGACTGTCTCTTTAAGATATTTATTTCATGTTTTTGCAACAGATGCAATTTCATATGGAAGCTTGTTTCTGCCACGGAATATTTTTTTAAAATTATTATCTCGCAATACATACTTTTTTTCTCAAAATTGCCAGATATAAATAAAAAAATTCGGAATTTTTTTCTCGCAATTGCCAGTTTATATCTCACAATTCAGAATTGCAAAAGGTTAACTTGCAATTGCAAGAAAAAAAGTTGGAATTGTTAGATAAAAACTGCAATTACCTTTTTTATCCAGTGGCGGAAACAAGCTCCCATAATTTCCCTATGAGAATGTATTTTTGAAAATAAAAATTCAAAATAAATTTTCATGACCTCTAAGAAATATTTATGGCCTGTTATTTTTTATTTTATTTGAAATATTTTATAATAATAATATTTTAATTTTTTTTCATAATAATAATAAACAGTTTATTTGGCACCCTGCTTAATTCCATTAATTTCTCAGGAGTGCATTAGGGGAAAAAAATCCCTTCATAGACAGACGCAGTGTCATATTTAAACTGTAACTGAAGTTTGAACCGAGGCTAAAGTCCTCAGATGGTGATGTTCGAGGGGTACCCACCATCACCAAACACTTGTACGTGCACACTAGGGGTGGGGGAAAAAATCGATTCTTAGATGCATCGCGATGCGGACGTGGACGATTCTGAATCGATTCACAATTGTCAAAAATCGATTTTCAAAAAAAAATATTTTTTTTTAGATATATATTTATAATAACGTAATATTGACGGAACGCGACAGACGGAACTCTGAAGCGCGGAAGTGCAGTGGCCGGACCGTCTGTGGCGTGCACATAACACAGACGCGGACGCGATGGCTGAGCGCCAAATCCAAACACCCTCCTCGTTAAAAGCTGACGTGTGGAAATATTTTGGCTTCTGAAGTTGAAGGGGGAAAGGAGCTGGACAAGAGCCACACTAGTTGTAAGCTTTGTAGAGTAAAACTAAAATATTTCGGAAACAAGACACATGAAGCCAAATGACACGTTTCCAGCCAGAGGAGGAAAAACACTCGGCTGTAACGTTACCGGTCGTTGTTATATTATTAATTTACTACAAATATGCTGCTGCTAGTTCAGACACACATGTATTTTCCTGTTGGTTCTTTGCAATGTTAATAAAATATATTGTACGTTAATTCTTTATGGGTCATTACTTTGTACTTTTAAAGCAAAGTATTTATAGTCACACACACACACAAAAAAGATTCTGATAATCGATTTAGCATCGAATCGCAGCCCTCTGAATCGTAATCGAATCGAATCGTGAGGTGCCTAGAGATTCCCACCCCTAGTGCACACACACACACACACACACTCCCCCTTACCGAAGCTGAGAGAAGTGGAAACGGTTCCCGCTCTGATGAAAGAGGCCCTCTGATCGAGACGACAACAAAGGGCTCGGCCGCCTGTGTTTGGAAAAGCTTTCCCTTTCTTCTCGCCTTCCTCCTCCTCCATCTCCTCTTCTCTCGTCTCTGATCTTTCCCTCTCTCTATCTCCCTCTGCCCGGTGCCACTCTCTCTGGCAGGGCCCCGCTCAGCTCTTCGTTAGGGTGGCGATACAATCGGGGCGACTGGATTAAAAATCAGTGTGCGTCCTTGTCGAAGGCGCCCAGGATGGCGCACTTTGATGTCTCTCCGCAAATTTGAAATTCATATGTTGTCACACTTCATTTTATTCTGCCCTTCTTCTCTTTTTTTTGGCTCGTTCTTTAGTTGCACACATGTACTGTGCGAAAACGTGAATGGGGGAAGATGTAAAAGCTATTCTCACTAGTGCCTTTCTTTTATTTTTTATGTTTCTACATCTTTTGGTGGGCGGGAAGAAATAATGAATCATTTAATTTGCTTTGATTGAAGGAGGCGTGATGGAGCCACCGCGGTTCGGTGGGATGACAGTGTAGAGGACAGAGAGAGTTCAGAGGAAAAGAAAGAAGGAGGGGAGACGGGGGTTTACACTTTGATGACACTTCAAAAACTGTGTGCCAAAGCTAAGCTATCAGCCCTATCTGAGAACTAACTAGCATACGTGTGCCCTCCTTTACAGTCCCCTGTGAAAACAAAACGCAACACAACAACAAACAATGCCGGCAACAAACAAGGCCTTCTATTTCTTCAACCAACAAAACAAGAACGACGGCAGGCTGAAGTAATCTCATTAGCCTGTGAGGAAAAACAGCTATTAACGGCAATTCAATACACTGGGCAAATTCACTGCAGTTGGACTTCAGATCAATGTGACTGATAATTATCCGGGTTTTACGTTTCTGATGCACACTATCCCACAATGCATTCTCCCCAACTTCACTGACCTCCCCAGACAGTAACAAATGGGCTTGATGGCTGGGCTGATTTTTGCGTATATGGTGTGGAAGGGGTTCTCCTATCACTTACGCCAAAAACCAAGCTTCGTCATCAATCTCTCCAATATCACGATTCCTTCTACTCTTCCGAAGCCTGAATTCCCAGGCAATGGCAATACAGCCTCCGACACACGGCCCAACCTCTCGCTCTCCTCTTTATGACGAATGGGTTTTAATAAAAGCTGACAGAGTGATGAAATTAAAAGTGCGTCCCATGGCCTCCAATTGCTCCAGCTGCTCAATTACAGCGCATATCTCAGCACCCTCGGCCTCAGTTCTCCAGCATTGTCTTACATCACCATTGCCGTAATATTATTGGACTCATCGTCGTCAGACCCGATTGCTGAAGTCTAAGTCGTTGTTCTGATAGACACCCAAAGAGATGCATAAAGCCTGTGCGTCTTCCTTTATCCTAATAAAATCCGCCAACCTCGACCTTATTATTATGTCGATTTCCCATGCTACCTCATTACGGCAGTGATGGTATACCAGAGGAGGTGGGTAAAGAGAACAAGTGTGCGTCTTTCTAAGGGGAAAGTCCCATAAGTACTAACCGACAAAGTCCTAATCTGCCCTGTCAACCCTTTTGGAAAAAAGCATCCTTTGTTTTAGATTTTGCAGCATCCTTAATCCCGCTCTCATCCCCCACTTGTACTAATTTATAATCTTTTAGGTCTGAGTTTGGAGGGGATGGAAGGGGTCCCGGTGCTCTGCAACCAAGAAGGCAATGTTTTATAACAAAGGAGCTCATTTTAGGAAGACACAAATCCTCAGAACTGCTATAAAAAAATGTCAACATAGGCTCATTGGAAAAACGTGACTCTACCTAGATTTTTGCTCCAAAGACGTACCTATATATACACAATTCACTACAGATTTCAGCTGAAATGAACACTAGTGGCAGTAAAACACCAACAACTTTTATTCCTTTTCACACAAATTATGATTACAGGGGCAGATTATTGATTAATTTTAGAATGGTGCACAATGTTATGTTAAAGCTCCAGTCCGTAACTTTTTTAAGTTAAAAATAATCCAAAATAATTATATTAAAAAAAACTTATTCTGCCAGTGGTCAAAACTATCTGCTTGCCATAGCTGGATTCAAAACGGTTAGCTTGTAATAATGATTTTAATTCCAGTGGTACTGGTGGGTTTCCGCGGGAAATTCAAGCATGTCTTTGCGTCATTACGTCACACCCGTACACATAAAGAAGGAGTTTCGGCTAGCCGGCTATACTGCGCGTGACGAGATGTTTAGATGTATAGGCTTTTCTCGCAGCACTTTACATAATTAAACTTATGGCATCCAGAAAGATCCAAACAACAATCATCAGTGTCAACTGGAGATTCAGCAGTTATAAAACCCAAAAGACTTCGTACTTCGGATTTAAGGTGGCTAGAGAAAGAGAAAGAAACCGTCTCATGCGAACACAAGGATTTAAACATCGGCGGGGCTTTTGAAAAGTGTGTGAACTCCGTGTTTTGAAGGGGTTCAAAACGGAAGAAAAGACGGCTTTTTTCTGCTGAACAAGTAAGACATTTCAATAGTTCAATCGTGTAACAGTACGTTTTCTTAATTCACACAGTTATGGAGTTTCCTTTGTTGTGCCTTTCTCGTTTTGCTCTTATGGAGAATATGAATTCTGAACTACACAGGTAACCATAAAACATTAAATTTAACATTAGTCACGCAATGCTGATGTTGTTAACATGAACAATTTGAGAACAAAGTAGGCTGTAATTTGCACGGTTGCTGTAAATCGCGTTGATTAAATCTAACGAAGCTTATCATGTCGAATGCTTTTTCCCCCTTAGTTGGTCAGAACAAAAATGGATGTTACTTAAGCCTAGTTCACACTACAGGATTATAAGCCCGATTTAAGCCCGATTTGCAAATCGTTGAGCTCGCCGACAGGTCAGGGTGTTGTCGCGTGCAAATCGCGGGGGATTAGCGGACGATGGACGCTCGCCAATCTGTTAGTATGAAAGAGCCAACAACGCATCAAAGACGCTCGCTGACGCCTCGCAGACGCGTCGCCGAGCCCAGAAAAATATCTAGCATGCTAGATATCCAGAGCTGTCGCCCGACTCAACCTCAGTGATGTCATGAGCTACAGCCAATCAGAGCAAGGCATGGGTTGCTCCAATCAGAGCAAGGCATGGGTCTTCGTCTTCTTCGCTGGGTATTAGTGCGCGTGATGTTTCGCGTCATTTCCGGTTCGTTTTATCGCGTGATTTTTTGTGACAAAACGTGGTTTGTAGACAAGATTGAATCGTTGGGTGACAGAGTTGTTGTCAACTCGTGTAGTGCGTTACCTCCTGTTGCGGATCAATCACGTTGTGTCGGGTGGTATGAACAGCTCAACAACTTGAACACTCCTGATTTCACAGAGAGCAAGTCATGTAGTGTGAACCGGACAGTTCAGCCCGACGTTTTAAAATCATGTAGTGTGAACTAGGCTTTACTTGTTCAGAAGACATTTTCTTATGAAAATTCTTATGTTGGTCAAACTTTCAAAAAGTGAATCTGTGATTCTGTATGACATTATATCCACACAGCGCGGTGACTGACAGCACCACTCGCCTCAAAACACTGTGTTCTTCCGCGCTGTTTCATGCCGATTTACAACCCACGTAAAGATGATAATTCCGCGAATCACTGCAGTTACAGATTTCGAACAGAGAGATGGCGACAAAGAGGAAAAGCTATGGACTGCAGCTTTAAGATCTCAAAACACTTACCATAGTGAATGATTTTTAAAACTTTATTTAATAAACTAAATTTAATATATTTTAATGTTTGCATAACATAACCAGCTACAAATTGATTTTTTTTTTCTGACAAAGGAAACTTGCTTGGTTGTTCACCTGGTACAGCATTGCACTTGAAATGAGAATCTGAGAACAGTGAAACATGAGTCACAACAACCCATAAACGATTTGTAGAAACAAGCTTTTTATCTCACATTTGCTTTTGTTACTATCAGTTAGGTTTAGGGTTAAGTGTAGGTGGTACGTTATTTTCAAACGCGATAGTTTGTTAACCTTTTAGATCCTCTCACCATTTCACTTTGATAGTGTTATAATGTACAACCAACATAATAAAATGTCACATTCACATTCATCTGTTTCTGAGAAAACTGAACACTTTTGGCATCTCTTACTGGACAATTCACGTTTAAAGTGCTGCGAAATATGCAAAAAAATGTAATATCGTTTTGCCGAAATGTTGCCACAGATCTTCTTTCAATGAGCCTGGGATGTAAAAATTGTAATAAAAGTAATACCAACCTACCCATTGTCCCCAGCTGATATGATATTGTATAGTGTAAAGTCTCACAACATCATGTATTTTGAGCCCACATGTAATCTATGTGTTTCATGTATATAAACTGAACACACATACAGCAAAGCTGAAAATCTCAAAGTGGCACATAAAACAATTGTTATATTAACTCCATACCAGTAATATAAGTGATCTAATTGCTTTGAGAAAACAAACAACACATAAATCAAAGTAATACAGGATTAGGAGGGTGGTTTACTTTGTCAATGATTGTGTGTGTGTTAGAGGGAGAAAGAAAGAGAGGGAGAAAGAGTATTGTGTACTATCAGGGGTCGAGAGAATTGAAAGACGCAGCAGCCATCGATGAAATAACCTTGGAGGGCGTCCAGACTGACGGCGTGAGTGGCAATGACTTGGAGCCGTTCCACGCAGGGCCTTTTGTGCCTATTCCCAACACGTTCCAAAAAGACGTCGACATTTAAACCGTTTCAGTAATTGAAAGGCTGTCTTGGAAGCCATCTGTGTAAGCAGCTCTCTGTTACCATGTTCACAAACTCAAGCACTTAATACAGACATTTATATGAGATTTGTTTTTATAAAGGAGATAGCATATATGCTGTTAAGGTAGTTTTTTATTTTATTTACACACTTTGCACAGAAATGGCAAGCAAAATCTTGTACTGTTGGAACAAAATTGCTATTCCCTTACACAAAATAAGTATACTTCAAGTTAATTTTATTAAGCATACTTAAGTAAATTTCAAGTATGTTTTAACTATACTTTATGTAGTAAGTATACTAATATCAATGTACAAGTAGTAAGTGTACTATTTCACTACTTGGGACTAAATTGGCCCACTTTTTAGTGTATAAAAGTATACTTTTAAGTATACTTTAGTTGTGTACTCAAAATTGACTACTATTACACTTAGTTTACAACTACATTCATCGTTTGTACTGCAACTATACTACAAGTGAACTTATAAGTATACTGATAGCTTACTAGTTAAATACTTATAGCACATTTTTAGTTTATGAAAGTACACTTTGAAGTATACTCTCATTAAACTACAAGTTTTATACCGCAGGTACAGCATACTTGTGAACTGAATATACTTGGTATACTATTTATATATTATTTTTGCACTTTAAGTTTATGTTCCTATTTAGGTATTAATTTTTATACATGAAATATAACTTTAACTGTGCTTTAAGTAGATTAAAAGTAAGTTTATATGCACTACCAGTGGACTATTCACATACACAGAATTAGGAACATAATCTTTTCTTAATAAATCAATATTTTCATGTAATATTTACACTTACAATGTTAGTCATGTATGTAAAACTATGTGAAAAAATTTAATAGGCTACACAATCAAAAGAGTAAACACAACAACGAATCAAGTATACTGCACTTATACTTATACTTAACTATACTTTTAAGTAGGCTATATCTCGATCAAAAGATTGAGTACAAGTATAGGCCAAATATACTTCGACCTTTCTGTCAGTATAAGTTAAGTTTACTTCAGTGTAATTTTAAGTATATTTGTGAGAAGTAAATTAAGTATATTTCTAAGAAGTACATACAAAGTAGACTGAAAGTATACTTTCATATTTTTAGTTTAAAAGAAGTACTGTATACTAATAGCACACTTGAATAAACTTCAATTAACTTGTTTTTTGTAAGCGTTTTGTTGATTTATTGCTCATTGCCTTTACCCAAATCACACGGAGACATTCCTTTTGCAAATAGATAAAAAGAGTTTCATTTTAAGGGGTAAATTGTAGCACTTTTCAGTAGTTCAGTACATCAAACCATATGTAGCTGCAATACATCAAGGCAAATTTAACTTTCCAGCCTGCATCAATACACAATGAATAAATGGAGCTCCTGTCCATAAGTGAGGAGCAGTGCTTTGATTAATTCATATATTGAAATATTAAAAAAATAAACTTTAGACTGATGATCTAGTGGTGGGTTTTGATTTGCTGGGCATTATTTCAGCTTGGGACAGAAACTTGTTAGGGTTTCTTTGCCAATTGGCACAGGCCCAGAGGGCCTTGTTAATTCATGACCCACCTCAAACCCAAACCTGGCAAAAAGCTTTGTTTAATGGTCTCTGGCTATGTGCACAGAAAATGAGTTTCTTTAAAAGAATAATGCCACAAAGGTCAAGCACAAAAGTCACAGAGAACAAGTGGCACTTCTCATATATGCAAGAAGTGCCTTAAGTTCTGCATACTGGTTATTGGAGCACTTGCAGAAAATATGAAAAATAATTTGTATTGGCCATAGCAATTTGTATCAATTGATTTCTAATAGATACATAATTGATCATGTCACTAACTAAACCGGCAAATGATTAAAAAAATCAACCACAAACAAACAGAAATGAAGAAATTGCCACTAATGTTAATATGCCCTGCAGCAGTTATACAGACCTGTCAGTTAACAGGTTTTCTTAGAGGGCCTGTCCTCATGAAGCCTTTAGGACATGTTGTTCTTTTCTCAGAGCATCAAAATAAGTGGAAAGTGCAGCTCTGGCGAGCGGAAGAACTGGTACGAGTGACTTTGAAAGAGAGAGAGAGAGAGAGACGGCTCAATGCAGGAGGAGGACGATAACTCAGACATCCCTTTGATGCTTCGCTTTTACCTGAAAGCTACTGGACAATAGATTTCATTTGTACCGGGCGTGTTTGGGTCCGTATCGCAAACGCTAAAAGAGTGGGTGGGATGGGAAACTGAGAAAAAGATTGAGGGGAAAAAGAGAAAGGGAGGGAAAGTAAGAACTAGGCCTTTGGATTCAAGCATCCCTCAATCTGGCAAGCACTTTACGGCTCCTTCTTCTGAGGAACTAAAAGAACTAAAAGCCCAATGCACTTAGTATCTGTTTCATCTCTCGTTTTGTGAAGCCAAGTTTGTTTTGATGCCTTCACTTTGAGAGCAGCGTATGCACAAGGACTGAGATTTGAGCTTTGTAGGAGACGCTGCCCATCAACAATCTGACTTTGCACGATCAAAGTTATTGGCTCTGAGCTGCGTAGCAATCCCAGCAGAGGTAGGCCCAACCGCGCATAGACAAATTGATATGTTGGATCCACGAGGCACCGAATTGCCTCCACCACCTGAGGGGATGTAAACATAAACAGAGCAAAAGAGAGCTGAGCCCCTGAACCAAAGGTCCAGGGAGGATACGCTCCCTTCTTCAATAGAAAAAATGGGAGGGATCAGTTTAGGGTGTTTTTAATAATTAAGCTTGCTATATTCGTTTATTTTTCCCTCACTTCCACACTCCTGTGGTCTGTCAGTCTCTGGGGTCCACACAGCAGTTCTGCGGATACATACAGGGAGAGAAGAGTTGAGTCCTCTGATTGGGCTTCAGCATTTGTTGCCTCAAGCACAGGAAGTGCCAAAAAAAGCACATTGCCCTCTGTCCACTTCACCTGCTCAAAACCCTCAAAATCAGCATAATGGCCCTCCAGACAAAGTTGGTGGAAATAAACAAAGAGGAGAGGAACAGTGGAATGGTGAGTGGAGAGATGAGTTTTCTTTAGTCATAGATTGATGAAATGATCCCTTATTTAGTCTATATTTTCCAATGTCATGTTTATTAATATTACCCAGCTTTGCTTGTATTAAAATGGCATCCAATTTTAGTCAACGGAAATATTTGTTGTTGTTGTTGTTTGACAATTAAGCCAAATATTCAAACATTTAAATACACTTCTATTCAAAATCAATAATCAATAATCAATCAAAGGGTCAATCATTTTTTGAAGGAAATCAATACTTGCAATAAATTGATCTTATATCGTTACAAAAATTACTGCTTCAGATAATTTCAAAACCATCCTGATTTTTTTTATCATGGTTTCCACAAAAATATTAGGCAGCACAATTACTACAAATAAATGCTCTTATTTAGAACTTTATTTTAAAGAACTGATAAGAATGTAAATGTGTACCTTGAAATGCAATGTAAGTCGCTTTGGATAAAAGCGTCTGCCAAATGCATAAATGTAAATGTAAAGCATCAAAAAATGGTTTCCACAAAAAATATGAAGCAGCACAACTGTTTTCAACATTGATAATAAGAAAAGTTTCTTGAGCATCAAATTAGCATATTAGAATGATTTCTAAAGTATCATGTGAAACTTAAGATTGGAATAATGATGCTGATAATTCAGATTTGCTATTATAGGAATAAATGCCATTTTAATAATAAAATATGCCAGCGCAGTCTCATCCCAAGACGTCATATAACTGACGTCTTGGGACGTGTTTTGACCATACGTCAATATCCGCCTTTTTAGGGTACCCTTAAACGTCGGTTAGATGACGTTATCGGATCCTAACTCTACCCCAGACCTAAACCTACCCCGTCACCTACCCCGTCACCTACCCCGTCACCTAACTGACGTTAAAGGTAAAGCGTCAGTTGTATGACGTCCCAGGATCGTCATAAACCGACGTTTAAGGGTACCCTAAAAAGGCGGATATTGACGTATGGTCAAAAGACGTCCCAAGACGTCAGTTATATGACTTCTTGGGATGAGACTGTGTTAAATATGCAGTTTTACTTTCAAATTGTAATTTCACAATATGACTGTATTTTATGATAAAATAATTGCAGCTTTGTTGAGCACGAGAGACTCCTTTCAAAAACATTAAAAGGTCCTGAAACAGATCCCCAATTTTTAAAATGTTCTTGTGAAAACATGATTTCCTGAATGAACATTATTTAGATAGATTATACATAATATAGATATCAACATAGATTAACACTGGTGGTCATAAATGATTGTTTTGAATGTTCCACGTCAATCATGACACTGCATTGTTTAGGTATACAGAAAAGAGTAATACATTAAATGTTGTTGCCTTAGTATCAAGGTATTTCCAAAAAAAAGGTTCTTAGAGTTGTACAATAACAGAATCAAACGGTTTGATATGAGAACACTACATCTAGAATTGCGCATTCACTTCATGATGATGTGCCATGGGTGTTAAAGTGTGGTCAGGCTTGTCAACAGGTCAAAATGCTATACAAAGACCCATAAGAGATGAAAAAAATCAACACAGTATAAGCTCTCAATGGAGCTAGTAATGAGTCGGGCCATGTCGAGCAAAAGAAAACATAGTTCCATCACACAGTGAGTCTTGTGGGGATAAAAAAAGGAAAAAGGGATAGGGAGACAGCAGGAGAGGGAAAGAAAGGAGTGCGAGAGTGTGAAAGAAAGAAACGGCAGAACAGAGCAGGCTTGATATGATTTCAATGGAATGTTTGTTGACACTGATTCATGGCCCGGGGCCTACAGATAAATGATTGAACAGCTCGGCTGTCAAAGCCAGAGGATTTCTTTGGGCTTGTGTTTCACTGTGCACTTTTAGCTGGAGGGAAGGTAGCAGTCAACTAACTGACACAGAATTAACCATGAAACACACTAAGCGCTCCCCCTCCTCTACAAGCGCAGCTCTCCGTAAAGCAGAGGGGCTCTACGACAGAGACTGATCTGGTTACACCACACCCACACAAACAGCACATATGAATGCTGTGCTCGGAGAGCCCAACAGCCATATACACTACATGTAATCAATTTGTACTTTAAGCATCCAGACTTAACCCCACAGCTCTAACCTCCTACTGTTGTACTTTTCTCCAGGGTTCCACCTACCATAATACCAGAAGGTATTCAGTGGTGTTCAGTGGCATCCTCAGAGTCCCTTCTAGGTCAAAAACATCCTCATGCAAGAATTCAATTCTGTTAAATTAACAGAAACACTTAAAGGACATGAAAAAATATGCTTGAAAAGATCAGTCAACAGAAATGATACAGTAAAGTTATTGTGGATACTATGTCAGCTAAATTAATGTGTGTTTCTTCAACTTCAGGTATTTTATATCTCAGGGGTTAGTATAATAGATCTATCTTAAAAGTTAGTGTAATTGTTTACCAAAGAGGCATCAGTGTCAGTGAAGAGCATGAGATAAAAAAAATTGATATTATTTCCGGGTTATTATTTTCACAGTTTTGGCACTGTTGGACATAAAAGTCAAACTGTTGAATAAAAAGTCAAAAAGTACCCATAGTTAAAGGAAAAACCCATATATATATATATATATATATATATAAGGTTATGTGTGTATTGAGTATAGCTCAACCAATGGAGTGAGTTTGGGGTGGGACTACCTGTTTGTCCAACCAATGGAAGACTGGCAGAATGTTTGTGACACCTGTATGAAAACATTTTTTCTTATTTACAATTCTGTTAGTTGACACTAGTGGCACAGAAATCACACACACACACACACACACACACACACACACACACACACACACACACACACACACACACACACACACACAGAAAGTGTCTTAAATGGACAAAATTTCACTCATCAAACATCCACAACAAAGTGTGAACAGCGGAATCTGCTGTAGCTACACAGACACACGTCCAAACAAGATGTTCTCAGCTAATTAAGACTTGGATGGGTGACAACAGAAACAAATGACTAAGCAGTAGGTGTACATGTGTGTGTGTTATAGGTGTGGGGGCCATGTGGAGGAGTGAAATAACGCCACTAGTTTGGCCACCTCAGCTCCTGTATGCCCTTGTGAAGGAGCTGAGGAAGAGAAAGGGCGGGGGAACGGGGGGCTTGGGTCAGAAGGGTTGCCATTTAATGCTGACTACCGACCAATCAGAGGGTCCCAGACTGTCAAGGACTGTAGAGGAGAGGGGGGCGGGCAGCTCACATAGACCCCGCAGGTCAATTATCTCTAGCAAGGAGACACCGTTGACGAAGCTCCAAATCTCATTTGCGCAGCTGCGGCACGACTACACACACCTGAGTGTGTGTCGCCGCCACCCCACGAAGCCAATTAACGTCTTGTCTCAATGGCGTGCGTATGTGCAATGACAGCTCCTGTAGTCTGGAAACCAGAAGGGATACACCTACCAGGTAAAGGTACAGAGAGGAGAACCTTAACTCATCTTCCCGGAGAGACTAATTTTAGGTGCTACATGTTTTGTCTTTGCCCTGCAGCCATGGATCAGGTGAGAGAGCTCTGCACCTGTTGAACCACACCGTACCGGCTTAAAGTGTTCTGCTGGGAACACCGACCCTGAGAAAGGAAACAAGAGAAGAGTCTTATGAGCCACCGAACCAAACAGCCCAGTGGATTCTCTCACAACCTCCTTAAACCACAGCAGCACACAGCCCTGAGTGAGGAAATGTTTCAAAAAATGGATATTTTACATCCATCACACACAAAACAAAATGATGTTGATGGGGATAAAAAGAAAGCACTCGTGAAAATCATACCTGTGAATGTCTTGAACTGAAACATTTTCTGTAGCATGTTTAAGCTCTCATGCAATTTGATGGTATATGTAGTCTTACTTAGCTAGCTAATTAGCCTAAACATTTGCAATGGCAACCTGATTCAGGCTCATAAAAATGTAAATTATAATATAAAATTAGATAATAAGTAATATTGACTTTCCTTAGCAGAGATGCTTATTTTCTTTCATTACCAAACTAAGCCAATAAAGCAACTAAAATGGACAGCATCCCTATTAACGTCCCCATTTGTGTGGACTTAACATCATTACATTTGATATATAAATCATACACAAACATACTGGTAGGTACCCCCACCCACCTAATTTATGCATTTATAAATATATTTATAATATTCTGTGATCTTCTGTGATCAAAATACACGTATTGTGAAGTATTTTTGAACTATTATTTAAAATAACTGTTTTCTATTTTAATTTAATACTGTTTATTCCTGTGATGGCAGTCAGTACTCCAGTCTTCAGCGTCACATGATCCTTCAGAAATAATTCTAATATGCTGATTAATATTTCTGTGTAAACCATGTTATATTTTTTTCAGGATTCTTTGATGAATAGATAGTTAAAAAAAACCATATTTTTTTTAAATAGAAATCTTTTGTAACATTATAAATGTCTTTGGCACTTTACTTTTGATAAATTTAACACGCCCTTGTTGAATAGAAGTATTAATTTGTTTAAAAAAAAAAAGTTTCTGACCATGAACTTTTATTTATATAGGCCTACATTTCTAAATGCAATATTTTTTATTATAAAGATTTTTCAATGGGATTTTACATTTTACATTTTGTCTATTCAAATAAACTGGTTAAAATGTTTTTACAGTACAGTCAGGCACTCTTAAAGGAGAACTCCGGCGCAAAATGAACCTTTGGTCTAATAAAACATTGGTACCTAGTCAACCGATCTCTGAGATTTGTTTTCATGATAATCGAATGTAAAGAGTTTTATCTCTAAAAACTGTTTAGCGTATAACGCTAGTAATGGGGGAATATAATCAAACCACGAACGCCATTCATACAGTTCAGAAGTTCACTGAACTTCATACAGTTCAGCTCACCTAGCACGTCGTTCGTGGTTTGATTAGTCGAGAGTTTTCCAAAGATGGCTCCTGTCTGTATACACGACGCGGACTGTCTTTATCTTTATCTTCTTATTAAACGGTCTGTACACTTACAAAGTTCTCAATGCTTCGTTTTGCATGTAGGGACCCTCATTATGTTACTGTGTTCGTGTGGGGCTATTTTGAGCCTTGTTAGTGGTATAAACTAGCGATTTCTTTTTACTTATTATATGCCCCCATTACTAGCGTTATACACTAAACAGTTTTTAGAGATAAAACTCTTTACATTCGATTATCATGAAAACAAATCTCAGAGAACGGTTGACTAGGTACCAATGTTTTATTGGACCAAAGGTTCATTTTGCGCCGGAGTTCTCCTTTAAGCTTAGCAGACTTCTTGAGTTAATTCACTGAGTCATGTAGCTGCTCTCTTCTCGGTTTGCTTTATCTGTGTTTGTGCCAGATCCACGTGTAAGCAGAAAACACATGTGGGCTTTCTGTATGATGGAAAGAAAGCGAGCAGAGACAGATCATTCTTCCATTCAGAAGCCCATCATAATGCTCAGCGGCTCATTTAGTTATTGAATTACTCACTGCACACATAGGTGTAATGCCTTGTGCAATGTCTACAATAAATACAAAGTTAATCCATGAGGGTTTACAATAGCCACTGATATGTATCCTAGAGAAAAAACAATGACATCCACCCCACGGCACATACTCATAATAATACTCGCATTCCTCGCTCTCATTTCTTTTCTTCCCCCTTCCTTTATCGCTCTCTCACACGCTCCCCACACATGTGAGGGCCAACACAGGCTGTCTGTCGGAGGATGAGAATTAAACAAATGTATCAGTGTGAGCTGGAGAATATAACGCCCCTGGGACTTCATTTACCTCCCGCATATTCAAGGGAGTTTGTCTGTGTTTTACTGCCCCACATAATCTACAGCGTCTCCTCTACTCCGACTCTCCAGCATCCACGACTAGCATTGAGCTCATTATGAGCGGCAGGGTGAATTCCACTGAAGGTCCAAACCCTGCAATTCCACCCACTTCTCGCTAAAGGCTAGCATGCTTTTAACTTTGAGCGTTCATTAATAACGCAGGCAATGCCATCTGCTTGTGCTGGGCTTTTGTCTTGATTGTTAGTTGACGTGTTGCTAATACAGGCCAGAAAGGTCACGTACAAGAAGCCTCTTTTGTTGTTCTATTTGGAATTGCTCTCACCCGTTGTGTTAAGAAATCATTAAAAATTGAAAGGGAGAATGCTGGAAGAGAGAAAATGCATATGTTTTGGACATTATTAATATTAAATAATCATGTTTGTCTCCTAAATTGAGAGTGACTAGCACCACAATATTAGTAATTAGATGAATTATAGATGGTGGAGGGATGGGCAAGTGGCCGTCTGAGTAAATGGAATTGCCAAACCCAATTATGCTTCTTTTTTTTCTTCTTTTTTTTAAGTGCAGCCCCATTAGGAGTGTCACTTCAATGTCCAAATGGCACCACTAATAAAACCACAACTAGCACTTAACTGGTTTAATTAATAGTAAGATGATTAATATTAGAATTACTGGGCGTTAAACACCGCTGACGCTGAGCAATGTTTGACAGTGGCAGGCGAGTGTGCTGGCGGGAGCAGCATTTTATAGATGAGGTACTCTCATTACGGAAAACTCTACACCGAATTCTGTGCAAATACAGTAGTAATACATAAATTTAACATTTATGTTATGCCATGTGGCGGCAAATGAGTGACTAAATACAGCCTACGTATATCTCTAGTGGAGTTCAATTGCTAATGTGTCGGTATAGTTTTCATTTATTTATTTAGAAGTGGTCTCCAACAAAATAATAATGAATTTGCATAAAGCAAACCGCTGTGATTTAGTTATTAGTTTTTCATATAATATTAATGTTATTGAAATACAGTTTGAAAAAACTCATTCACTATCATCTAGTAAACCTGTGCTCTACTTTCTTTTATATGTTCAATAACCAACTCATTAGACCCACTTTTTTGGGAATTGGACTACACTGGGTGCAATGTAGGCTTTTAATTCACTAAAAAGAATCAGTTCATAACAGTCATTCGATCGGGAATTGGACTACACTGCTTGCGCTGTATGTTTTTGAACCAGCACATAAGATTGATTAATTGGAAATCAGTCTACACTGGTTGCACTGTATGTTTTTAATTCACTAAAACTCACTGTAGCTATTCTTTAAAAATGGAATTTAATTCTTATTCACTTCAAAATAAGAAACGTACTTATGATAAATTCGTACACAGGTATTCCTATGATTCTATGACTGCCAGGAAGTATCTATCAGCGGCTTTCTATGCCATTAATGATGTATTTCTACGTTGACTGCGAGCCATGTGAAGCTTCAACCCCTCCAGTGTCTCTTTTGACAGTAAGATAACATTTCACCACAGCACGTCAGCCTCTAATTGGACCCGATAATTAGTCCAAATGAAATACTCATGATAACTACAGGCACAAATCTGCGCATGTGCTGTGTGTGAATGCTACAGGGCAAGTAAATACAGGATGTAGCGATTCCACTACTGCTCCCCCGATCCAGCTCTCTCTTGGGCTCACCTGAACTCTCTCACCAGCATAAGTTTGCCTCAGTATATAAACATGCCTGAAGTGGTCAAGAAATAGTAGAATGGCACCTCGCCAGACTAGTGTTTTTCCCGGGAAACAGTTCCCCAGATGAAGAGAGGCCCCTGGGCCTAGTTCCTCTGAGACCAGCAGGAACACTAACGGGTACAAAAAGAAGCTGACAAACACACAGTTCCAAACACCTGGAGACAACTGCTTCAGCTTTAAACAAAACATATTACTAATTCAATAGAGGTTTTCTTTGTCTACACTGTATACTGGAGATATAAAAGATCTAGTGGGAGTGTGTTCAAAATATCAGATAAACAAACTGATTTCCATGGACACCTAACTTCCTTTATGTAATAATTCAAAGAGACACCAAGGCTAAGAGGAGCAGAGATACCCATCAGGGGTTTGTAAATGTTTAATTGATTAATATGATATCATAATGACCAATATGAATAACCCCCTTGTGAGGGACCTCCTTATCAAATGTAAAGGCAGCTATACTACCATTCAAAAGTTTGGTGTCGTTAAGATCCATCAGAAATCATTCAAACATGCTGATTTGGTGCTCAAGATACATTTTTATTATTATCATTATCACAATGAAAACGGTTGTGCTAATATTTTTGTGGAAACCATGATACATTTTTTGTCAGGATTTTTTGATGAATATAATGTTCAAAAGAACAGCATTTATTTGAAATAGATTTGAAAGTCTTTACTGTCACTTTTGATCAATTCAATGCATATTTGCAGAGTATTAAATTCTCTAAAATCTTACTGACACAAAATATCTGAACGGTATAGTGTTGCCTACAGTATAGCATATGTATAAACACCCGTTTACACCGTGTTGGAAAAAACAATATATTATGCAAAATTAAGTATTTGTCTTTTTTTTTATTTTACTGTTAAAATTCTTAAGCCAGAATCAAATTTTTTTAAAAATACCGACTTGAGATGTATAGCACTTTTCATAATAAATACTGTTCCAAAGCAGTTTACACTATCCTAAAAATACATTTTCCCTGAACCCCCATAAATCGCAGCCCCCAGTTTCTAAGGCCTGGCCTAGATTAAAAAAATATATATGGAAGGGTAAAAACATCCATAGAAAGAGCAAGGTTGACTTGTGTAAAACAGTGCGGAAAGCCGTGGACAAATTGAGAAATTAGGAACGCAAGGTAAGGACTCTCTAAGGACCGAGCAGTGAGCCGAGACCTATTACAACACATGGCACGAGACAGCTGTGCTGGTAATTATCATCTATATGTTTAGCAGACGCGCTCATCGAGGGCAGCGTTCATGGCTTCTGCCTCTACCATTTAGCCAACCTATTTACAGCCCGTGGGGATGAAGAGGAAAGAGATGGGATATCAGACTGGGATTTGAACCCAAAACCATCTTGTATCAGATCTCATATGTGCAAGTAAATAAATCTTGCAGTGAACAATGGATAACTGTTGTTTGAAACGCACAGGTCACAATATTGTTGCCTCCTGCTGTGTCACATTGTTCTACCGATGTGTATTTTCGGAGCTTTAAATGTAAAAGAGTATGTAAGTCGAAGTCGCAGTTCTCCATTAAAGACAGTGGTGTGACTAAAGCCCAGATGTGGCACTGATGCTCGGTTGCATCCAGAGGTGCTTCACCAGTCTGTCTATTGTTGAACAGATGCACCCAACCATCTGCTTCACCTCTGTGCTCATCCGATCTCTCCCATTCTCTTTCGCAGAGAAATACACAGACTGTCTATCACAGACTGCACAGAGGCTTTCTGACAAAACTCAGAGCTCATTAGGGAAAGTTAAGCAAGTGGTCCTTCACAGAACACACTCAGGAAAAGACAAAGCTTGTCTTAAAGAGAAATGAATATTCTGTCATAATTTACTCAACTGTCTATCTTCTGTGGAAAACCAAAAGGCTTCTCTTTTCCATTTCATAGAAGTGAATAAGGACATGGACTGTCAAGCTTCAAAATAACAAAAAGCACATATCATAAAATACGACCCAAGCACTATACTCCAAGTCTTATGAAGCTGTATGATAACTTTATGTGAAGAAAGATTCAAATGTAATTCATTACTCATTAATAATTGTCCGATCCAGTCTGGATCACTTTGAATCATTTAGACTGGTTATAAGCTGAACCAACAATCAATAAAGAGATTTGGCCCAAAAGGTTGATTCGTTAACCAATCTGAAGGCGAGCTAGAGAGGCCGAAATTTTGGTTTGTTCCTCACAGCTATTGTATAACTTCAGGAAACTTGGAATACCCACTTTTATGGTACTTTTTTTTATTTTTCTGTCATTTTGAAGCTTAACAGCTCAAGTTCACTCTCATCATAAAGAAATCGGCAACTATGATATTCACCTAAAAAAAGAAAAAAAAGAAAATCTTTTGTGTTCCAGAAAGAAGACAGCATTTTAATTTATGGGTGAACAACTCTAAAATTGAAAATAAAAAAGGGGAATAGAAAAAGGAAAAGCAAAGAGATAGAGAAAGTATGTATGTATGAACGAATGAATTGATTATCTGGTGATGGCATCATGGTGGAGGAAGAAGAGGATGAGGAAAAGTGTAGGAACGTTCACTCCAAATGTGGCTAAAGGTGCATAACAAGGCACTGGCCGTCAGCCCATTATTCCCTCCCCTTTCTCTCTCCCTTTTGAAGACAGGCAGGATTTTTTTTCTACATAAAAGTAAACAACATTGCCTGCAGGCACAATTTCCCTGGCAACACAATAAAATGTGCAGTGAATTTATGATGGTCATCCATTAGCTCTTACCAAGGAAACATCACCCATATCTGTCGTCCATCATTCTAATAGAGGGTTAATGCACCAAATTTACATAAAAAAGTCATATTGTCTGCATGAATTATTTACACCCTCAGCTGTTTTTTTTCTTCCTTTCTTTCCCTCCCTTGCTTTTTTTTTTTTTTTGCAGCAACTTGGGGTTTTGTGTTGGATTCTCTGAGAAAATTCTGACAGCAAGAAGGTGGCCTTGTCAACTTTCTCTCTTTTCTCACATCAGACACATGTACACAAGGAAGTCCTGCATCTCGCTTCTGGCACAAGAGTAAGAGTAATTGTTTGGAACTCATGATTGAAACAATTGAACTAATTATCTAACAGTGAAAAAAAATAATAATAATTTGGCCATGTGGAAATTGACTGTTGTTAAATACAAAGAGGTTTTTTTGTTTTTTTTGGACTAAAGAAAAAATCTTTATCATAGGATAACATCCAACTGTACAGATTGGCCCTATTAACCATAAACAAAGAAAAATAAATAAAACTAAACCCCTACACGAGTTACAATCCCCTGATGTAACTCGTTTCATAAATGCTTGTGTGGGGACATGAATTGTAATATTGCCACTAGGCCCTTGGGATGAGCTTTGTGATTGAGCAATTATTACAAGCTCAATTACTATCATCACATTATCACTGCTAATCCATCGGTGTCAAAGACGTGGTGCGCGGCTCATCGTATCTTCACACAGCCTTTCCGCCGCTCTAATGAAAGGCACTAAACCCCTGCCAACTGACTCTTATGAACACCCCTGTGCCTGAGCCCTCCCCTCCCTGCGCACTGTAAAGTTGTCGCTAGGATGAGTGCTTCCATTTTTTCTAATTTCACCTGACAGCACTACAGGCGTTTCTGGCGAGCAGCGCTAATTTCTGACATGCCTCAGCAGACAGAGACTCGATCACCCGGGTGTCATCAGACAGACACGAGCAGGGAAATCAGACTGAGGGACGGAAGTAACAGTTCAGTGCTGAGTTTGGATAATGAAAATGCTCAAGGCACACTTCAGAATATCAGAAAGTGATTTTTATGTGAATTCTATAAAACAGTATGACATACTCACACATAACAATGGAAATTACATTTGTAGTAGTATGTTAAAAATGTTACATATGTTTATTTCAAATAATGCTGCTCTTTTGAATTTTCTCCGGTTTCACAGACGCTTACGGCTAGTCCCAGACTAAAATGTATGTTTGAGCTGTTTTAACTGAAAGCAACTTGCACTGACATATCTTAAAATATGTCAGTGCCGTTGTTTCGTCTCAAGATGCATAATGTTTTTTTTCTTCTAAGGCACATTTATAAAAGCTACTTAACTGTCCTAATTGAACTAAGGCATAATCCTGGCTCTGTTTTTTAAAAAAAGAAGAAGAAAAGAAAAAAAAAGCTGGAAAAAGTATCACAGTTTCAACAAATATATTTAGTAGCACAACTGTTTTCAACATTGATGATAATGATAAGAAATGTTTCTTGAGCACGAAATCAGAATATTTGATGGATCATGTGACACTGAAGACTGGAGTAATGATGCTGGAAATTCAGCATTGGCACTACAGGAATAAATTATATTTTAAAATATATTAAAATAGAAAACGGTAATTTAAATTGTAAACATTTTTCACAATATTACTGGCTTTAAAATAAAATGTACTCACCCTCATGTTGCTCAAAACCCCTGAGACTTTTTTTTTCCTCTGTGAAACACAAAATGAGACATTTTAAAGAATATCCTGGCCACTTTTTTAAGCAATGAATGGAAATGAGAATTGGAGCTGTTAAGCACCAAAACAACAACAAAAAACACCATAAACATTTATTTAAAGGGTCAGCTGAATTCCCACACATTCGAAGCCACACAATAGCTTTGTGTGTGTAAAGGAAACAAAATAAAAGTCATTATTCACTTAAATGATTTGTGAAAGAATTATTCTTTGAATCAGAACTTTTCAATGAACCGGTTGATGCAGTTCACAAAACTGAGCTTAATTATTTGTTCAAGACAAATTAAATCGATCAGCTTCAAACTTGGAATATAGTGTACTTTTGGGCCATTTTTTGGGTATTACTGAAATTCTCTCTGTCTTTGTCAGTTTGTACTTCTCTAATATAGTGAGGTGGATCTCCAGAGGGCCTTGCGTGTTCTTGCTGCAGAACTGGTTAAGCTGATGGATCACTTTCTCCCTACACAGCTCCACTGATCGGCAGCTTAAGGAGCCGCTGTGGTGGACTGGGATCTGCCTGGTCTAAGAGCAGGGTCAAGGTTACAACCTTCTGTTTATCCCTACTGACCTCACCACCCCCAAATATCCCTCCAGTTAGCAACCTCATTGCAAGTTCACTGCCTGAGGCACCCATTCTTTCTCTCTTCTCTCTCTCACACACATTGTTGTGCATAAGTTTTCATTTGGCTCTGAACAATTGAATAATCTCACCTAACACGGACAACACGCTAAAGGGTCGTCTCATAAAAACAATAAATGAATAAATACCTTAATAAATAACTCTCATGGAATGAGAAAAGTATTGAAACCTTGCAGGCAGAACTGGTACTAAACAAATCAAGAGGCCTGACGTCTTCTAATGATCCAGTTATGTAATAATATTGCTGTAATGGCACAGTACATGCTTCATAAATTACAAAGCCACTAAAACGGCTTCTAAATGGTATTTGCATGCTCACCACCCATAACATAAATTTACATACAGAATGGTGACTGGAATTGAAAATCAACTTTGATCCACCCTACTAATGAACAATTACAAACCTGGTGCTCTCAGGCCCTGATTTGCATTCTAAGAGCCAGGCAAAAATGTTACTGAGAAGCATTTATCTCCTTCTGCAGAGAGAGCTTGTAATTCCTGACAGCCGGGTCAAAGTTTCTGTTTAATCTAGATCGTAATTTTGAAAAATCTGCTGATCAAGTGAATTTTAATATAATAAAATATAGTCTATTTGAAGGAAACACTAAAAGAAGACACCTACGATAGGAAACACATGTCCGAGATTTTGAGTTATGGCATGTCGGGTGGATCTAGGAATGCACGTAACGCTGTGTTTGTTGGAAAACGGTCTGCGCACGGCACCATCAAAGCCCTGCCATAAGGCCAGGTGCTTCTGAGGTGAAGTATAAGCCCCAGGGTATTATGCTTTACCCCTGCATATCAAAATGCCACATGCTGGGTCCAACTTATCTTGCATTAAAAATGAAGCTTTGTCAAACATCCTCAGATTCAGGATGTCTGGCTGTGTATTGGAGATTGGACATTAACTAAAAGAGTGTGTGTGCGTGTGCGTGTTTGTTTTCAATCCCAGTGGGGACTTAAACCTGAATGCACACTGACTCGTGGGGACTCGTGTCAAGCTTACAAACAAACAAGCTTATAAATCATACAGAATGTTTTTTTTTTTAATGTAAAAATGCAGAACGTTTTCTGTGATTGGTAGGTTTAGGGGTAGGGTTAGTGTAAGGGGATAGAATATACAGTTTGCACAGTATAAAAACCATTACGTCTGTGGAGAGTTCCCACAGAGATAGCGAACCTGTGTGTGTGTGTGTGTGTATGTGTGTAAAATAGAAAATAAGCAGGTAATGATAGATAAATGAAACAATACAACAATACATTTTCTCTAACAGCCACATGCATACAACAGCTCAAAGATATAAAACAATCTCTAAAAAGGAAATACGCAGTAGGGAAAATAAAACAGAACTAACTTTGCAAACCAGTTTTTTTAGTGCCTTTAACTTTGGTTACCACCTTTACACCTTTAAAATGTATTCAACCGTGTATGACGCCTAAAAGATGAGTTGCTGAACAAGTGCTTTTAAAAATATTACTGTGAAAGTGAGACTTGTTTTGGTAACCTCTTTCAATAAAACACTCGAGGTGTCGTTTCTGGCATTCACTTACCTCCAATGGCTCATGTGCTGCGAGGCGTCTTCCTCCCTCCATCGATCAATACTTACAAATGCCAGCATCCTCCTGACTAATGTGTTTGTGTAATAATATCTGTATCACACACAAAGCTGTTTGTCACACACACAGATGCACACAAACACACAGACATGCAGTAAAGCAATAAATTAATCAGGAGATTAAGTGGAAAAAAGCCATTGATTTTTTGTTGTGTGCAAATAGGCATGAGCAGCAAGGAGCACTGAGGTGGAACAAGCTAGATGTGTGTGTGTATGTGTGTGTGTGTGTGTGTGCTTGAATAAGAAATGAAATGCTTCTAGCAATAGTTACCAATATTTTTATGCCTTGAACAGTACATACAAATATATTCATAACTTTTCATAATTGAACTAATCACTACCACCACCATAAAACACAGTTTAATATAGAATCTGTATGGAGAATTTGGATCAAACATACCAAATCATGCAAACAAAATCATGATTTAAGATTATGTAAAGGCTAAAGCTCAGTATAAATTAAGCCTATTGCAGCTAATGAAGTTTGCTTAATAGCTTCTGTTCCCGCTGCAAAGGTCTCACCTTTCTCCACCAAGGACTGATGTTGGGGAAAGGAGGGGTTTGCTTTCTTTGCCAACTGGCACATGTTCCATGGGAAAGCCAGCCAGCATCATCCCAGCGTGATACAGCCTGGCCTGGCAGAACTCCATTCATCCTGCAGACACCCCACCCGCCCCTTTACAACAGGAATCCACAAGTCCTGCTCCTGCTGCACTGCGAGGAACCAGAGCAAAGACCCCGTTTACATCCGGTATCCATTCGGGCGATATGATAACAAGTGGCTAGGGACTTTTCACTTAAGGTGCAGTCACATAGTGAAATTTCACGGCCAAAAAGGTCCATTTAATATTGGCAATAATGTAGCTATATGAAATCCTCACACAAGTTACTTTCTATCCAAGCAGCTTTCTTTTTGTCAGCGCGGCAATATGCATGGGGATATCTTTCGACTGCGTGATTCGGCGCTTATGCACGAGAATCGCAATGTTTACATAGGAAACAAGCAAGGTTGTGGAACGTAAAAACCACGTTCAGATTAAGTCGAAAATCTATCCACATCGCATTTGGTTCGTCTCTGACAGCAACCAAGGACCGCCTACAGACCTGTCAATCATCCACTGCCCAGAAACAAATTTACCGGTTATATTCGACTCTAAAACAAATTAAGAGGCCGTTCACACAAAACGCATTTTTGGATTGTGCTCACGTTTCTAGTTCAAATAAAAGACCTTGTGTTTTTCCCATTCCCTGCTTGCAAATACGCATACTCCTTTACTCTATTTGATGATTTGTAAGTGTTTACTTGTGAAAAAAGACAAAAAATATGTTTCAAGCAGACTAATCATATTATTAGCCTATCAATAATATCCCAGCAAATTACAGGCAGGTGTGATAATATGTAGCCTACTTATGAAGCTAATATGAACTTATGAAGAACGTTTCATGTTGATATCCGACATAACGAGGAAGCTTTGTAGCCCATGTACGATTAGGGGCCATTCACAGAGATCACATTTTTGTATTGAACAATTCGAGACGGCGTGCTGTCCAAGGAGAGGGTTCCGAGCTATGTATTTTGGCCCAAACCCAGAGTGCTCCCCCCGTATTCCTGGCTGTGGTAGGAACCAGCCATGAGTGAGGAGTCAGGGTGGTGGAGGGATGCTGAAAACTGTAGAGGACTATAGGTGAGTCTATCCATAGGTGATTGGATGGATGTGTTAATTGCTGATTGGAATGACGTGTTGATTGGGTAGATCATTTGAACATGTTCCTCCTGAACTTTGTAAGTAAAAATCATTTAAATTCCTGCATTTCTGAATCATAGCTTTACCATACAGCCTATACAGGTCACCATGTCATTCGTGTGAGTACAGCCTTGAATCTATTGCAGGTCTGATATGCAAATGCAAAATCCCACAATGTATTCTCACGTAGGCCTAATGCATGAGCCTGCTGAACTCCGGATCCATATGCCTCTGAATGTGAAATGCTCACTCTTTCAGACTCTGTATGGTTTACCCTCCGCGTCCTGATGGCTTGCCCTCTCCGTCACTCCACTTTTTTATTTGCTGCATACATTTCCATGCCTTCGTTTGCAGAGGCCACTGGGAGTGGAGAAGCAGGAAGGGGGCAAAGTGGAGCGAAGAAGTGTGGAGGAGAGTGACTTAAACAGCTCCTTCTGTACGCCATTCACCTTCACTGACCGCCACAGAACACACACGCACACACTTGCTTCCGTTCCTGACCTTACAAAGCCATCACTGTTGGGGGCAAAGGTAAAGCAGATGCAATCGTCTCATTGCTATTCCCTCAACAAAAGAGTGCGGATGAATAAACAGCGTCCATCAGGCGGCCGGAATATAGCCGAGTGAATGAGGTGTTCGGAAAGGGGTCAGGGAGAGGTGACTGTAACCATGTCAGAACCACAAGTGATCCCATTGGTAGTCAACAGTCGACAACAGGTGGACAGATGGTGCAATTGGCCTGAGACCTCAACAACGAAAACTTTTTCATACTATCTTTATTTACAACGACTTGTCAACTTCAGCTTCTTTAGAGCATTTTCTACTTTCGTTCTGCAATGATTCAGTTCTTCTGAGGCAGTCACTGTCTTTTGTTTAATCTATAACTGTCTTTCACTCTCTTGTGTGCTCTTCCATAAACACACACCTGTGCACTTCCTCCCCTTGTGCCTTGAGTGATCCAGTCTCTCTCTAACAGGAGCAACGGAAGTGCAGTGTTTGAGACAGCAGATGGTGGCTTACCTCACTTGACTCAGGCATGCACCTGCCTTATAAAATAATCATAGAAATCATACGCACGTTCAACAAATGAAACGTTTAATCATCTAAAACATTCGAACCCACGCACAGACCACACGTAAAACTCCATCCACATATGTTCCTGAAAAATTAAATCTGTTTATTCTGTTAACTGAGAGCCATCAATTATATAGTGAATGTTTCAATTAGAAGCTTTGCCGTGTAACAATGTCCTCACTGAGAGCGTCCTGAGTGTTTAAAAAACAATGGAGTACAGATATGGACCGGTTTAGTGACAAAGGAGACTTGGAGGATGTATTTTAGTGTGTGTGTGTGTGTGTGTGTGTGTGTGTATGCAGCACCTGGCTTGTGGTGCTACCTGCCGCAGAATCCTGATTGGGTTTGTTAAATAATGCATGGCTCTGAGGACAGGCCTTTGATAAAGTGTAGCACAAGAGCCCATGCATAAACAGCCACCATATGCAGAGGAAATTGATGGAGGAGATAAACTCCTTTCTGTGTGTGTGTAAGTGCCAGTCTGTGTGAGTATTTAACTGTATCAAGGGTGTATTTTTATGTGCAGGTTTGCATGGGCATTCTACATATTACCATAGAGGCCTAAAAAGTACTTTGGTGGTATAATGGTACCATGATGAAATCAGGTGGAAATGCAATGGCACTTTGACATATATCATGAAACTGCCTGCTTAACATATTCATATTTACTTTAGACTTGTAAAAAAGAAAATAATCACAGGAATAAATTACATTTTTAAATATATTAAAATAGAAATGTTGTATTAAATTGTAATTATATTTCACAATATTGCTGTTTTTTTAATCAGATAAATGCCTTTGTGAGCATAAGAGACTTCTTTCAAAACCATAAAAAATCATACCAAGCTTATATATAAACAAGCTATAAACTTGCAATATATATATAGACATAGACATGCAACCCTTTGTATTTCACATTAAAAGGTATAAAAACAATAATGCCCTCAAGAGTTATTTCTGCTTTATGAATATTGTGTATGTGTTTAATGATATACTGTCGATAACAACATAATCTTCAGCACATTTATATGTCCTATGATGCTATTCAGTATCTGTTTGTGCAAGTGTGTGAATGTGTATTTGTGTGTAGCTTCGAGCCGGTCTGTGTAACTGTAGTGGGTCAAGGGGCTGTCGTTGGGGTCAAGGACTGCTTTGTACATGCGAAGATGCAGTGCTTTCTGTGGATCTGAAGAAAGAGCCGCTATCATCATAAACAGCCTGTGTATGGAGATACATGCAAACTAGCCTCTATCTTAGTCCGCCCACCTTATCACAGAACAGTGTCACCCTGATCTCATCGGCGCATATCCTTTTTTTTCCCCCTTTTTAATCTGTCTTTATTCTGTTTTATAGTATGTCAGTCCATCCCTGATTTTTTTTAAAGCTCTTTCATTTTTCTTTCAGGAATTTTCTGTTTTCTACAAATGTTACATGACATGACTAAGGGCAGGGCTGAGCCCCCATAGCCCCCAAAATGTATTTACATCAAAGCCAATGTTTACTTGCATTAAGTTATAGATCCAGGACCTTAAACGGGACCTATTATGCCCCAAGATGTAATATAAGTCTCATTTGCCCCCAGAATGTTGCTGTGAAGTGTCACATCATACATTTTTATACCATGTTGTAAATGCCCATTTTTGAGTGGAAGGTTAAACATGCTGAAACATATCTCTGATACTCTGCCAAAAACTAAAACATCTGTTTGGTTTTGATTATCATCTCTATTTCGGTCACACTCAAGTGACACTGCAGGTCTTCAACATCATGAAAGTTATTGATCTGCATTCATTTTAAAACCATATCAGTCTTAACTTCTGATATATGTTTTGAGCGCACACATCTGCGATAGCATCACAGAAAGCTGGATGTCAGACAGCTCATCCCGTGAGTATTAAACTAAGTTCTCTTTCACGTCTTATTGCGCGTCAACCATCAAATACACACAAGGTTTGTCAAACAAAGTTCACATAAACAGTCGGTTGTCTCTGTGAACACAAACAGTAAGTAAAGAAATCACATGTGTATTTTAGATCTGTGTATTAAAGTGAAAGCAGCAAAATACAGTACCTACTGCTATGCTGTTAATATGAATTGATTGAATTAACTTTAGTAGCTTTAATACATTTCATTCTTGAATGTTGCTGTTAAATGCTCTGGTGAGGAGATAAACGTGGGACTGTGTACAGGTCTATGCTATAGGGCAGAGTCCGTCAGCAGCTGTGGGCGGGGCCTAAGCATGTGTGATGTCATAAAAGCTAGAATCTGCAATCGGCTTGTTCTGAGACACTTCTTATGATTGATGGGGATAAAAAAAAAGAGGAGTGGGTGGATTTTTACCACCACTGCCAACACACATTTACGTTCAAACACCATGTAAAAGGGAATTGTGCATAATAGGTCCCCTTTAGGTCCCGCATCTTGTAGCCCAAGTCTATAAGTCTCCTTACAAGAAACCCCTACACCTACTCTAATCTCCTTTTCTGCCCTCTAACCAATACACACCCAAACCATAAACAATAAAAAATATACTGGGGGAAAAACAAACTCTTTTGTGTGTGATACTTCAGCTTTAATTTACCTAGACCATTAATATTTCAACTTTCTTCTCTTTTCTCCGGGTGGTCACAGTGGTGGCGGGTGTGCTGAACCGTCACACCCTTGTTGTTTCAAAGGCATAAATATTTTAGCCTGCTTTATTGGAGATCCTTGTTTCACATCCCAAAACCTCGGTGGCACACAAGAACACACAGACTATCACACATTACCTCTTTGCTCTCGACTTTTCCTCTATTTCTATCTCTGTTCTAAATAATCTCGTTTTGCTCCTTTTCACACCCTCTTTTCTTGTATAAGTGCTATTGGTTCTTTTGGCCCTGTGGGCTTTTAAAGTCTATTAAAGGGTTAGTTCACCCAAAAATGAAAATGATGTCATTAATGACTCACCCTCATGTCGTCCCAAGCCCGTAAGACCTCCGTTCATCTTCGGGACACAGTTTAAGATATTTTAGATTTAGTCCGAGTGATTTCTGTCCCTCCATTGAAAATGTATGTACGGTATACTGTCCTTGTCCAGAAAGGAAATAAAGACATCATCAAAGTAGTCCATGTGACATCAGTGGGTTAGTTAGAATGTTTTGAAGCATCGAAAATACATTTTGGTCCAAAAATAACAAAAACGACGACTTTATTCAGCATTGTATTTGGGGTGTAATTTTTGGGTGAACTAACCCTTTAAGACTTTTTTCATGCCCTCATTAATTGAATTCTAACAATGCCCAACACCACATAATTGTTTTTTCTTTCGTAACATTCTGTGCTTGAAATACACACAATTAAATCATATTTTCACACTTTTTGCAAAAAAATATAGAGCCTGCTTGGAAATGATGCACAATATAAAAACATATGGCAAATATGATATTTACCTCGATTTTTTTCTTCTTCACACATCACAACTCATATTTATTCTCAAGCTCTTCACTGACACTGTGCTGTCCTTTGTAAACAAGCACACTAACTTTTGATGTTTTTTTATGGATAAAATTTGGTGTGATGGAAATGACAGTAGAATTAAAAGTATTAACTAACGATAAGTATAAATTGACAAATCATTTTCACACAATAAATATCATAAAACAAAAAGTTTTATGTCTTTCTTTATATCAACATAGTTGTAAAAATTAAATAATTTTATAATGGATTTCCATAGTTTAAGATTAAAAATCTGTCTGGAACAAGCACTTACATAAAAAGGATCGGTGCTTTACAACAAGGTCCCATTAGTTAAGGTTAATTAATGCATTAACTAACAATGAGCAATATATTTGTCACCGTATTAAATAATCTGCTCTTAAATTAAAGAAAACTGTTCTTTGTTAGTTTTTATCATCTCAGGTTCATTACACTTTTAATAGATAGACACAATTTTTGATTTTAATAATGTATTAAATTGATTGTAAATGTAGAAATGATAATTGTCTAAGAGTAATATATGCTATATATTAAAAGTTTTTGTCATTGTTAGTTCAAATTAATTAATTTAGTTAACCAGTTAGGCATCTGAACATTTTCAAATAAATGATGAAGGCTTGAAAAGTTACCAAAAACCTTAAAAAAAAAAAAAAAGGACCTAGTACATAAAAGTGCAGGTCATATCAAAGGACACAACACGTTTTCATCCGTAGAGTCCCAGTAGAGCTTTCCTTATTCAAATGTCCAATCTACTCTCCTCTCTGCTGAGTATTTACTTTAATAGACCTCCAATGAGGCGTTGGGAGTGAAGCATCAAACACAAGTTCATTAACCTGCCGCTTTTCTAAAGCATCTTCCTTTTTCCCTCACCTCGGTAATGCGCTCTTCCTGCCTGCCTCAGTCATTACCTTTCGCTCTGTGCGTGGATGCGATTGCATGATTGTGTACGTCTGCATGTGTGTGTGTGTGTTTGTGTCTTAGTTACATCTTACCATCACAGTGTCTTGGCACGCATACGCCCACACACGGTGCATAAAAGTGAGGACGTTAGAGGTGATCTTCGGTAGGCAAATGGGAGCTACGAACGGAGCCTTTGACGAGACAAAATACACTGCCAAACTCAACACACAAACACACAGGAGGAGGGAAAACACAGAGCAATAAGCAATTTGAAAAGTTGGAATTGGATTTTGCAGAGAAGGAGGAGGCCGTTGAGGACTCTTTTCTCACAAACCAGTACCCGATGGAGCACATGCGCACATACAAACCTGACGGGATACCATATTGAAATGCACACTGTCTCTGGGGCACTTATACACCCATGACATTTTTTTTAAATGCAAAATGGCTTGTTTTTGCCCACTGACCCAATCACCTTAGCCAAACTCCAACGTGGCCCCACCCTTCCCTGGACACCCCCGCCCCATTCGCCGAGGACTCTCTTCTCATTTGCCTATTCATTTAAAAACACCAAATGCCCACTGAGATCCAATATGGGGCAGAGGCAGGGGGCTCGAACAGGCCCACAGCGGGGTAGAGCCGTGAAAGAGACCGGGGAAAAGAACAGAACAACCTGGTAGAGAGGAAAAGAAAATAAGGGAGAGAGGTGGAGGATGACCAGGCGTCATGAGGAAACATCTTCAAATGTATATCTCTCACTTCTCCTCCCTCATCCAGCTTTCAGGCAGGTGGGTGGCGGGTTGATTGGTTAGAGCTGCCCGCTTTGCTCTATGGGTCCTGTACGTGAACGGAGCATTCTCACCCCCTCTGTCTTTCTCTCGGTAAATGGGAATGCTATTAAAAGACACAAAACTGGTACACAAGGTCATTCAAAGTCCACTAGATGTTGCTTAGCATGTTGCTTAAGGCCAAACAGAGGTTTAAAATGAAAAGCTCAGATCAGCTTGCTGATAAAAGTGTATGGAGTTACTGTGGGTGGTAAATACTGAGAAATTATGTTTTAGTAAAATTACTGGGTAAATCTTTTTTTTTATTTTATTTTTTTAAGTATAGTAGTGAAGTTCAGTGCCTCAAGTAATTTACACTCCTCTGTGTTTTGTGGTTTGAAGAATATTGAGAAAGAAAAGGCGAGGAGAGAGAAGAAAGAGGAAGATTGTGTTATCAAAACATGTAGCAAACGTCATGATTAATGTAGCACCATTAGAACATGGTGAACAGCCAATCACATTCCTGTCGGTCATTATCCAGAAAACAAAACCTCGCAGTTTATTGGTCAAATTTATCATTGTATGAACACAACAGACTTTTTGACACAAACATCAGCATGTCTGTCCATATTAACAGCAAGACTTTGGTAGTAGCATATGTGAAGAATAAACTCATCCAACTAGCTTGATTTAATGTTTTTTTAACACCTGAAACACATGCTCTCCTAAAACAGCTTATATTTTCTCATTCACTCTCTCATCACACAAACACACACATGCACACGCAGGTTATTAGGCCTAATTGCAGAGGCGATGCTGCTTTCTTCCACAGTACAAGCGAAATCAAAGTGGAGCTTTCCCTCCTCCTTTCTTCTTCCTTCATTGCCTGCAATATGCTTGTTCCCAGACCTCTTGTTCTAAATACTTCAAGCGTCTGGTGACAATGAGGCTAGTTGTGGACCTCTTAAAACGCAATAATCTCCATATGAAAAGAAATGCATTGTAAACGACTCCCTCCATACAATAAAAGTAAGGTGTTTATGGTCAGCATCGTCTTTTGAAGACTCATGAACCGCCAACGTATGCCGTGCAAGTCTCCGCGGCTAATCCATACAGAAATGCAGCCGTTAGCACAAAAGGGCATCCCATAGTGAGGAGCATATGCAAAAATCACTGCCACATAATAGCCTCTATATCCTTAGGATATTAAGAGTCAGCCACCAGTGAATACAAAAGGATTTGCCCTACCACTGGCAAACCTGGCGGTCACGCAGCCTCGCTAATGCTAACATCAGGGTTTATGGCATACCTGTACCCCAGGAGAGATAAGCGAGAGCCGTGTTCAATCCGCTGCTAAGCCAAGTCTCCCCAGTGAGATGGCTCACCTATTGTCTATGCTCCTTATCATAATGTAGGCCATGTTGTCTTCCCTATTTCGCACCGACCATTCAATTAGCCCCCATTTCCATAGTAATTGAGGCAAGCGTTGGAAGGGTCAGCCATGACAAGGGGATGAGAAGTGCCCGACAAGACTTTTTTAAAAGGGCTCTGCTCGAGCTGGCACACAGGCGGGGTCTTTAATGGTGTCTTTCTTTTTAGCAGTTGTTGGTCTTGTTCAGAACACTAGCGTAGCAGTTGTTATAGCTATTTTTAAGCACTGCTTTCTACTTGTCAGGTTATCTTATTTTTGGATCGTACGGTTCAGGTGTTAAGAAGGCAAAGTATATTTATTGAATGTTAAAATAAATTCTGAGCTACAGGAGCTGTAATGTGCTGCTAAGCATATGATAGCATGCTAGCACCATTTGTATCTCTTGTGCTAGTGGAAATAAACTACAACAATGAATTTTACCTGCATTTTCTTATTTATTAGATCTGATTATTAAGGACATAAAAGGTGTGAGGAACAGACTGTTATCTATGTCATTATTTATTTCAATTAGCACTGTAGAATTTCAAAGAATAATTCACTCAAAAGTCAAAACCAAAAATTCTGTCATCATTTGTTCACCCCCATGCCCAAAACTGTATGACTTACTTTCTTCTGTGGACCATAAAAGTTTTGAGAAATGTCTCAGTGTTTTTTGTCCATAAAATGGAAGTCAAAGGTCATCAACACTGTTTGGTTACCGACATTCTTCAAATTTCTTCTTTTGTGAGAATATATTTTGAAGGTGGTTGAATGATGACAGAATTTTCACTTTTGAATTGACAATCCCTTTAAATCTCATCCGAGTCATTTAAATATTTGCCAATTCAAATTTTGTGTCTCAAGAACCAATGACATTTAGCATAACTGAGTTCAAATCTGATGTTACATGTATTGGCATGCCATATTTACATTTACTCACATGTAAAATTGGATTGAAGAGCTGCATTGAAACAGGTTCTCGTTCAATAAAATCTTACGTTTCATCCTTCTTATCAGACAAAGCTATCATTTTGGGGGCTCGAGACCTGATTCGTTTTCATTGTATGGAAAAGAGCAGCGCTAACAGTCTGCTAAACTACATTTTTTGCAGTCCCCAGAAAAAAAGAGCATAGTTTGAAACGACATGAGTGAAGTTAATGTTGACAGAATTTTCATTTTCATTGAAATATTCCTTTAAAAAAATGATGGTACGTCCTGGTGTGGGCCTAAAGACTGACAAATCAGTCAATGTAAATCCCACATTAAACACAAGCCTGTCACAAACGTCTAGTGTCTTCTCTTTTTTTCTCATTTAACCGTCTCTGTCACTTTCTCAATCTGTCTTTCTGTCGCTTTCTCTCTCTTTCAGAGAAAGAGTCATGCTGTCATTACTAGAACTTTGTTTGGCTGTCTTTCTCGGTCTCTTTTCCTGTCGTTCACTCTCTGTCTCTATCTACCTCTCTGTCAGAGATTGTGCCAATAACACTGGCAGTCAGTGCCAAGCTCTTATGTAGTTTTATGTACACCACCCCTGTCTGGCACGACGTATGACTGAAAGAGAGAGAGGGAGGAGGAGACAAATAGAGAGAAAAGGAAACAGGGGATTGCATGCAGATGCAAGGCCCTTCTCGTTTACAAATATGCAAATAATGTTGCCTTTGTGATATGCAAATGAGAGATTACAGACCGCTAATTAGGGTCAAAAGAACTGTTCACGTCAATTAGGGAGAATAAAAAATGATACCCCGATCGGCTGGCCCTCTTCCCTCCCACCCCTCCACCTCCTACCCTTGCAGCTCAACCCTGCCATGGATATCCTTCCCTTTTGTCTTAAAAACAGGAACAAAAATGAGGACCGATAAAAGAGACATTAACACAGGGGGCGGCGAGCATATGCCTTCAATCGTCAATCTTTTATAAGATCAGTCCAGCTGCACCTCTATTGAGAGCCGCCTCCACCTCTTCCCTCTCCTTCTGCCTGCTATGTACCTGTCGGACGCGGCTGCAGGAAGAGCGAGGCCTGGATTTGCATTCTAATGACCCCCCCCCACACACACACACACACCACCACCATCTTCCACTCCCTTTGCTGGCCCCTGAGAGGCAGCCCCTTGCATCACCCAGAGATCAATTAGAGCAGTCCCACCGCCTGCCGCTACTTGTGCCGACCTCCTCTCTCCTCACACTCTCCCTTCCCTCCCTATCTGTTCTCTTCTGCCCTCTCGTTCCCTTAACATCCACCCATCCCTCTCTGGGACGTACTGCTGCTCACTTGCTTCCCTCTCTTACCACCGTGCCCCATGCCCCATCCGGTCTTCTTGCTCTCTCCTTTTCTTTTATACTCAAATTTCTACTCAGTGTAATAATGATACAATATTACTGTTTTACAGTATTTTTAATTAAAAAAAATTCAGCCTTGGTGAGACTTCTTTCAAAAGCATAAAAAATAGTACCTTTTACAAACTTTTGAACAACACTATATATATATATATATATATATATATATATATATATATATGTATGTGTGTGTGTGTGTGTTTGCGTGTATATATATATATATATATATATATATATTTGTGTGTCTTTGCGTATGTATATATATATATATATATATATATATATATCAAGCATCAAGAGTGTACCTATGTTGCTTAAATTTGCTGATACTAAGTTTGGGACAGAACGTTTGTCTCTCCCTCAAGTCATGGATTTTTTTTTTGAAGCTGACTGTTCTGTCAAATGCCCTTTCCTCTGATATCCTCCAGAGAGTGCTGAGAGCGGGACGTTACCCCATTCAGTATTGGCAGCAGGTCTGCAGAGCCACAGCTGGATCCTTCCTACAACCCTCCAGTCTGCAAATGTGGCCTCTTTCCCACCTCATCCTCTGCCAATCACAGGGCCAGCCAACCAGAGGATGAGCGGCAGATCTAGGCTTTACATAGATTTCTGATGCCACTGATCCAGCCGATCAGTTTAAAAAAAACAGAAACCCCTCTCAGTCCAGCAGTCCCAGTGTGCAATGCTGATTGTCAGTGTGTTTAAATGCACAGTTGTGACAACTCATGCCAGTTAAGGAAAAAATCAAAACGGGCAGATTGAAAAGGACAGGTGGTAAAGAAAGATGCGGGTAGAGAGAGCGGGTGAAAAAAATGGGGGAATTGAAGGGCAGATTAAAAGGTCAGGGCACAGAGCAGTCTGGTCTGTGTTTGCTCCCTCTCTCTCTGTCTCAGGTGCAATCATTATGGAGGTCTGGGCCGCGGGTGTCGAGGTCTGCTGACTATGGAGCAGCTTCCATTAACAGAGTCCCAACACTCCAGCACTGAGTAGCTCTCAATTACTGCATCCCTGCCCGCGCAGACTCCAGACACACTGTCACCCTGGAGAAAGAAAGAAACCAACAGAAAGTGGGATTATGTGTATAACAACTGCTCTAGATTGACTCAGACAGGCAGTGTCTCCAATTGTATCCACAAACCAATAAATAAATGTTAACATGCAGTATATGTGCACTAGAAATATTTTTGCGAACGATGGTATTATTAGATATATGGCCCAAAGGCATGTATAGTGAACATACAGAAGGATAGTTCACTCAAAACAAACCAATCCATAGTCAAAAGAAGAACCATTTATTCACATACTCGTTCCAAACCTGTATGATTGTCTTCTACAGAACACAAATAAATATTTTAGGCACAATGCACTAGAAACTGGAGTTTTCGAGTTTAAAAAATGATGTAAAGCAACATTGAAAGTATCATAAAAGTGGTCCATATGACACAATGCACTATACTTTACATTTATTAAGTCACGATATGAAGTCATACAATAGCTTTGTGTGAGAAATTGTGTGAGAGAAACGTAGTTCACCTTGGCACATTCATGAGAGAATTGCCATCTTTGATTTGTGTATGAATCATTCATTTGATTCACATAATTTAAATTAATTGATTCACTCAGTTCAAAAAAATGATGATTGAGAATGAACGATTCTCACACAAAGCTATCAGATGACTTCAGAAGACTTGATATATAGCTCACAAGTCATATGCACCAATTTTTTAAAATACTTTTTATGGTTATTTTGCATCCTTTTTAAAGCATGGAACCTCCTGTTCCCCATTCATTATAACTGTAGAGAAAATATAAGCCTTATTTTGGGGAGAACAAAAAATGAAATGTGTAAATGAAAATGTAATGTTAGGGAGAATGATTTCTTATAAAAATTCAATATAGTGCTCAACAGAATCAAACTGAGGGTGAATCAAAACAGCAACCTTATGAGGAGAGACGGCCTCCTGACTGCAATGGCACAGTAGATTTCAAAATAAGTTTGCACACTCAGATAGAGAGGACTAAAAAACTAGAGAGCATCTCAACCATAATCCCTGGCCAACTGCATGGACAATGAAGAAAATCGTTCTTCGTCCAACCGCAATGGATCAGACAGATTAGCCTCTAAGTTGTGAAATTTCCCCTTAGACTCAATGACCCCCATGGCTAAGGATTTGGGCCTGAAAGGGGCCATGATGGGGGTGTTGGGGTGTCACCGTGAGGATTAATGCTTCCCCACCCCGGCACACACACACACACACGCGCACACAAAAACGCACAGATTTCTCCCTCCTCCTAATGATCTGTGAACCTCAGCTCTTCTCCTGCTTCCCAGCGCCTGTCAATCAAAGTCCAGATGGAAAAAGGAGGTTTTGGGGTTAAGGAGGTGGAGTAGGGCATGCTGGGAGGGTGAGGGAGGGGGGTATGTGTGTCTGAGAGGGTGGTCATCATTCACGGGCAGCAGGCAGTTCCCAGTGTATTGATACGGCCGGCCAGAAGACGGGGCAAGGGAAGGAATGGTAGAAACGGAGAGCACAAAAAATGGATTAGCATAACAGAGCCTGTCTCGTTAAAATGAGCATACCTCCCCTTCCCTGACACGTCTCCTCTGTGAGACCTTGAGCTGCTGCATTTCTACTTCCACTTCTGCACCTTCATCAAATACTTATTTGTTTAAAGAAACAACCAATAGTTCAAGTCGCAAATCATAAATTACGTGTAAATGACTATGATATAAACATAAAATGAATGTGATGTGAGCTGATAAGCACCCATAGGAAGAAAAAACACAAATGAGATCTTTAATATCTCAAATGCTTCTCTTAGCAGCAATGAGATAAAATGGAGGGAAACGTTCGCATAAATCGCCTTCGCACGTGACACCAGCGAATAAAAACTCTGTAATCTCATGCGTCTCAGAGAAGTTTCAGAAAATATATCAACAATGTTTTAGCCTTTCCAAAATAGTGAAGTCAGAGATTTCAATATAACCTCAAATCTTTCTCATCAAATAATTAAAAAATGTATCAGAGCTCTAATAGTCTTACAGCATTTCAACAAATATCTCTGTTTTTATATTTATTTCTCCTAATTTAACATCTGAGGCAAAGTTGTAAAACAAGTGAGCGCTACATGAGAAAAGAGCGACTCCTAAACAAGAAAAGTGTCCCTCATGGATACCTTCATGCAAATGTGAGCTTTTCTAAAGCATTTTCTGCATATAGTCACACATTTAATCACACAATGACACCTCTATAAATCACATTCTTTATTAGTCTTTTTTTTTTTTTTACATCTATAATATGTACTAACTGCTTGAGTGAGGCTTTATGGAGCATACCAGCAGGAACAGGTGTCATGCTGGTCATAAGATGAGAGGGATCAATAGAACTGCTGATCATCTCAATCGATCTGCGGGGCCTCCAGCCGATAAGATCAATAAAGCATATGTATGCCTGCATGCCAAATGCTCCCTGCCTGATCTCTTACCACGGATCGCTTAAGCTCCAATATGTCCGCCAGGAAGACATTCTTTGAGTGGTTTTTGGATGACTCTGATAAATACATACTGTATATATCCTGTTTGGTTTGTTTTAAACCTCAATATATTCTAGCATAGAAGATCTACTGTCATTAGGGTGAATATTTACACAAACCTTGAATGTGACATAATAAAATAACAGTCCTTGCTGAATGGGAAATTCTTCCACACTGTACGATTTTGGCTGTCTGAGACTAATTTTGTGAATCCTTAAAGATTCCTCTGATCCTAGGCCAAAATCTGAAGTCTTTGATCGCTAATTTGACATGTCCGTCGACAAACCATTGCTATCAAATTTGACCACAGATGAAATTCTGGCAGTGTCACAAGTTTTAAGCCGCAAACCTGCAGTATTCTTCTCAGATAACCGTCAAATCATAAACAAATATGCGAGCACAGAGCCTGCTGACGCAATAAGCGAGACAACAACAAACCACCACTTACTCCACAAACACTTTTTCATTTTCCAGTTTTTAAAGAAAGCCATGATAGCTAGACGCTAGAGATTGATTTTGTTTGCTAGCCACCATTTCTATCCCACATGTAAATGCAGCTGACAGTCACTGAATGTGTTCACGGGATGATTGAGAATGACCCATGAGTTTCAATGGAAGCAACATTGAACATCTGACCATCTGTACAAAGGAGTCACATGATGAATTACATTTTAAATTACATTTCAAACCCCAAGTTTTTAATGCGTTCTCAGACTTTTGGACCCCACGGTATATGAAGATTCATGCACAATACCTTTTAAATATTTGGGATCAGTAATTAAAAATAAATAAAATAAATGCTTTTGTTCAGCAAGGATGCATTAAATAGACCATAATATAAATATAAAAATAGTTTCCAAAAAAATATTACTGCATGAAAACTTTTTTCAACACTGATAATAACAAGAAATGTTTCTTGGGCACCAAATCAGCAAATTATAATGGTTTAAAATGTTAAAATATGAGATCGAAAACAGTAATTAAATTTCACATTACAATTTTTACTGTCATTTTGATCAAATAAATGCAGTCTTGAGCATAAGAGACTACTTTCAAAAACATTAAAATGTGATCCCATACTTTCGGGTAGTGTATAAGACAGAATATAGAAATCTGCTAATTGATATCCAACATTTTTTAACTTTTTCAAAAATAAATGTTATGGTTCTCACTATTAACTACCTATTACCTATGACTTTTGCCTCAAGAAACTCCTAATTACTGCTTATTAATAGTTAGTAAGGTAGTCGTTACGTTTAGGTATTGGGTAGGATTAGTTATGTAGAATAAAGTCATGCAGAATAAGGCATTAATATATGATTTAAAAGTACTGATAAACAGCCAATATCCAATAAGCAACTAGTTAATACTGAGAATTGGACCCTATACTACAAATATGCAGCTAAATAAATTGACTTCAAATGCCTTAAGTATTCCTAAACTCACTGAACCCTAACAGTGTTGAAAGCTAAATGCCAGCAGTACAGCACAAGAGTCCCCTAAAATCCTGTCCTGACCCTGGGAGTCTCTCTCTCTCCTGGCCACGGCCCTTTGTTTACTTTCACTCTCCGTTAGCTAGCTCTGCTGGAGCGAGGAGTGAATGGTCGAGGTATTGTCTCTTCCTCATGACCCTGGGTGACCTCATTCACAACCCTCAAAAACGCCATCTGCATGATCCAACAGTCAGGGGCCAAAGGAGGGTGGAAAGGTGACAAGAGCTGCATGACGTAAGAAACTAAAACCAATCAAAGAGGATGGAAATGAATGAATGATAGCCTGATGACTGATTGGTTTTGGTCAGATGGCAACAGAGATGCATTTCTTTGGTCTCAGTGTTTTATATAGTTTCGATTTAAATTTATAGACTATAGAGACAAAATAAAATCATATTTTACTTCATTTAGAGATCCAAATTAAAATGTTACCCTAAATAAGCACTGTGATGGCATCAGATGGTAAAAGCTTTGATATACAGTATATTTATGGTACGGAATAATTATATTCCAACTTAATGGTATTCACAAGCTACATTTCGGTATTTCAAATGGTAAAATGTATACGTGCTACATCTCCAAATAACATTCTTTATAACACTCTTCTAGAAGGTGTTTACAGTGATGACACAAAAGAACCATTTTGGGTTCCCCAAAGAACCTTTTAGTGAAAAGTTCTTAAAAGTAGAGAGTAAGAAAACTTTTTCCACTGTAAAGATAAAAAGGTTCCACAGATGTTGAAGGTTGTTAATGGAACTATCGATACCAGTAAATAACCTTTATTTTTAAGAGTGGCCATTTGCATTTTGGTGGTAGTTTTGGCATGTTTTTGTTAGGGTATAAAAAAGCATTCTTTGCATTCTCCATTCAATCATCATCATCTCTTATTCCCCGATCTCTCGCTTCATCCGAGTTGGAGCATTCCAGGAGCCAGCCTGCTGCATGTGCGCAGGAGGTCGTTTTTCCCATGGGGCTGCAGGTGAAAAACCAGGACTCTCTCAGCGCCTGCGAGGGACGCCATCTGTCCCCACAGCTTCGTCTGCGGGGCCCATCACCCCATCCCCTCCGCCCCCTGCCCATCTCTCCATCCTTACCCCCTCTCTCTCTCAAACACCTCATGCCAGGCCAGCAGGGCACATTACCCTGGAATGCAATTCCCCTCTTCACTCCTCTCCTCTTCTGATCTGCTTTTTTAATCTAATCTACCATCATCATATACCGTACTGCACAAAGCCTTTGCAACACAGTCAAATTATAATGAAGTTCAGGGCCAGAAAAGTGATGCTGTGTTCTTGCCAGGTCCTGCTCAGCTCCCGCCTGGTCTACAGTAAAAATGCACAACCTGAGTCCAAACGTAAGCAAGTTTGTAAAATGCTGAGTGCCAGGGGTGTAATTATACTTCATTTATATACGTAAAATTATTTAGGGGAATATGCACTTGAATACTATACTGAAACTGAATAATTGTACTCAATTACATTTCAAATGCAAAAATGATATTTGATACATTCTTTTAGATCTCCAAAGCAAGTCGAAAGACAGTCAAAGTTGCAGCTCATCATGACTTCAATAATTAAATTGTGCTGAGTTTACACGCTGAAAAAAATCACACACACACACACACACACACACACACACACACACACACACACACACACACACACACACACACACACACACACACACACACACACACACACGTTAACTTTCCATAGACATAATTAATTTTACACTAACCCTACCCCTAAACCACCCCATCACAGAAAACTTTCTGCAATTTTAGTTTAAAAAAACATCACTTAGTATGATTTATATATATATATTTAAGAGATGTCCCCACAAGGACAAGGATTTTGAATACTTTGAGGGGACATTTCGTCCCAATAATGTAAGGTTTTCCAGGCCACACACACACACACACACACACACACACACACACACACACAAACACTCGTTTACTTAGCTATCTACTATCTAAATGCTATCTATTTACCCATCAAACAAAACTTTCTGCATTTAAAAAAAAAAACTTTAATTACTTCATTTTTAACCAGATTTACAAATGAGGACGTCCCTAAAGGAAGGTTTTTGGAGATTTTGGTCACTTCTGGGTACAAATTTGTCCCCAAAATATAGTTAAGTAGGCGCACACACGCACATGCACTTTTATCCAGTGACTTACAAGTGAATAATACAAAGTTAGATACAATTTTCTTTTAATTTTAACTCAAATATGTTTTTTTAAATATATTTGAGTAAGATTTTGATCAAATAAAAATTGTACAGTCAATTGAGAATAATAAAACATTTCACACTTGAATGAGACTCATTTGTAGCCATTATGAACTGACTATAAACACATCTAGGATGTGCCAAGTTGCCATGTTGCTTAGCAACTGTAAACAGCTAAATAAAATTAATGATATTACTTTTCTAATATTATAAATTAAATATATATTAATATTATATTACTAATTGTTAATTCTGATAATTATCAATAACATTTGAACTTTTTGTTGAACAGTGGTGTCTTTAGCAAAAAGCCACTTGAGTTATGCATTACAATGATTTCACCGCTGTTTTGTGCCTGGAAATTCCACTTATTAGCCTAACCATGGTAAAATGGATGAAGTTCATCGCCTCTGGTGGCTTTTTGCATTAATATAGTCCTCAGGTTTATGTTAAATACTTTGAGATGAAAATGAACTGAAAAGAAGAAAACGATGAAGTTCTCATGAACGTCAGTAAGTTACATCTCATCGTAAGTATCGTCGAATGGATGCGCTCAGCTGAGTTGGTGCAGAAGCAGGATGTGGCTGTGCTAACGGTCAGATGGTCCATTCCAGAGTGAGAGAGCACTTTCACGTGGGAACCCGGCCACTGCGCGCAGACAGACAACGCAGGGGCAGCTAAGTGTGAAGCTTCCAAACTGTCACTTACGCAGACAGCCTCCCTCCCTCTGCCTGTCTCTCTCTCTCTCTCCTCTCGTCACACTTTATCCATGGTCCCTCACAAAAACCAGACAAGCACACAGGCACGCACACTCGTTCTCGCCATATAAACACACACACACACAAAACACACTGCGTCAATCTCCAGACATCACTGATAGGCAGGGGGGGAGGGGGGTTGGAAAGAAAGAGGAGGGAAAGAGACAGAAAGAGAAAGACAGGAATGAGTTTGTGACATCCAGCAACTACTTTTTATGTCCCTCCATCAGCTGAAGCACAGAGAATATAGTCACAGACACTGAAAAGGAAGTAAAAAAACGAGAAGACAGTGAGGAAAAGGCCTCGACATGAGACAGAGAGAGTTTGTGGGACAGCATAGAGCTAAAGTGTCCCCATTCTCTCAGCGCCTGGGCGTAACAAAGCGGTGGGCAGGGGAGCAAGGACAGTGGAATGGGATGACAGTGGGTGGCGGTTCGCTGGGGCCCCCGTTCCTCCGCGCATCTTTGGGGTCACCCTGCCGGTGACCCCACCCTGATTGTTTCCCTTGGCTCTGTCAGATCCCATTGTCGCTGACTGGTTTAATGGGGAGAAAATAGAGGAGGGGCCGAGTGGGCAGGGAGACGCCCCCTGGTCTTCCTCTGCTCTGAGAGATCTGACTATTTGACCTAAAAAAACAAATTGTCCAAATTTTGGGCAGAAGAAATGAAGGTAGAAGATGTAGAGCGCCCCCATCTGACGGTGCAGATTATGAAGAGGGAGGTAACATGACTGCCATTAAGTTACAATGCACATTCACTAACAGTGCATTAACGACTATGTTTTAAGAAAAATCACGATTAATCGATTAATTCTGTTTAGGACAATTCAGAATCTGAGAATTCTGTTCATGAGAGTGATTATGAATTGAATTAGTCACACTCCACAAGAAGACGAAATAGAATTTGAACTGGAATAAACAGGGAAGCAAAATCTAATCTACCTATCTGTCTATTTATCCATCCATATATAACATTTGCTTGAGAACCATTTCTGCCCACAGAAGTAAACAACTTTTATGCAGTTATTAGTGAATGAAACCCAGTTTTGACCCCTTACTATTCTATATCACTATATTTCCCCATCTCATTGGTGATATTTGCGGACAGACATTGTTTATTTATGCATGAACTGTCTAATGTGTTCATTGTATGACCCATATTTCTCATCCAAGTATGAGTCATACATTCTGGTTGCTATGAAAACACCAAGCAAACTTACGTATCTACTGCTAACCACCTGTTCTGTGACTCCAAACTCATTTGTTTAACTTCAGTCCAAATTGTTTTAAGCCCTGAGGAGTCTTCATTAGATCAATGATGTAAGCCTATCCATTGCGGAAGTCCTTGAGTCAAATACCTGACCAGCAACCTCTAGAAAGGCCAGTGGGCTCTTAATTGAACAAATGGCTTGCTTAATTGATCATTGATTTGTGATCAATAAGGTACATGTGTTCTGGATCTTTACAAGCAAGTGATTGAGAGTGAGCAATAAAATCTGCCAGGTAGTTTGGCAGTTGCCAATAATCTCACTTCCTCACTGTAAAGCATACAAGAAGAAAAAGAGAGCGAGAGAAAAGAGATAGTTAGAAAGGAACAGAAGAGTGTTTAGAGTTACAATAACCTCGTTTTGTCAGGACTATACATGGTGCTTTCGACATGGGGCACAGCTGAGTGCTTCTGGTGCCCTGCAAGCACGCGCACACACAAACAAACAAACACACACAGGTGTTGGTTTCCGAGTGGCACGGGTCCACATGGTGTGGGGTATCACTTGGGTCCTCAATCTCCACTCCAAGGAAAACATCAATGGCTCTCTTTGATCCCCCACTCAAGGTCTGTCTTAAAAGGGCCATGGACGGATGGAGAGATGGGGGAGACACTCCACATCAGTGGGCATGGCCAGCAGCCTCAGGTACCTTCTCACCACACTCGTACCATCCCATTAAATATGGAACACAAAGACAAAGGAGACGGGATTGGAGCAAGCGCAGGGGGAGGTGGGGGGACAGCACTCCATCCCTTTGAAGAGCAGGGCTGATGAGGAAACCTACACAAACACACACACACAGCTCACAAACAGGTTCATGGCAAAAAGGTTTTTAAACGGTCCTTTGCATTTACGGTCTTGAATAAACTCCACAATCACTGTGCTGGAGGGATGTTATGTTACACTGTGCCACTGCCCCACGAAAGCAAGTTTGAAACACACCTCAACCCTGAAACCAGCTCAGAAAGCGTAATAATTTGGTGATAATTGATTTGTGCATATCAAACTTCAGAAACCAGAAAAACAATAAAAAGAAATATAAAGAGATATACTGAAAAATGGTGATTTTGTGAAAGACCATACACAAAAACGGACAGACAGACAGATAGGCTATTTTCACATATCAGACACATCAATGTCACATTCCTTATCCTGTAAATCAATACAGAGGATCCTTTCTCTTTCCTATTAGGGAAAAATGTAAAGGAAAGTACTCTTTCTTTACTGTGTCTGTCATTTCATCCTCTATCTGTGGGTGATCCATCTCCATAGCTTTAGCCCTTTCATTTAGCTCTGCCAAAGCGTGAAACATTCGGCCATTATATGTGTGCAGGCTTGTGGGGAATGTGGGAATCATTGGCATCCCAGTGGCCAGTTGGAGTGAGACAATACACGCTCAAGATTAAAAAAATTAAATTGAACACAGATTGGGGTAGGTTGTCACAATGGAACCTGTCACAAAACAGCCTAAACTAGTAATTTAAGCCAAATTAAATTGGTAAAAAAAAAAAAAACAACAACAACAACAATCAGTTGATGAAATATCAAATTGTAACTGTATATGGTAGATATATTGCGTAAACCTGCTACATAAAAAAGCATATGTGACAATTTGCCCAGATGTGAAATGTGATAAATCTGTGCTTGTGAAAAATACCCATGTTCTGAGAACACAACTTAAACTTACCTTTATAATTATTTAGTTGGACCTTTGAATTAATGTATGCTTAGATTGAATTCACGCTAGTTCACAAAAAAAGCTAGTTCATTTACTCATCTTCTTGTTGTTCTAAAATTGTATGACTTTCTTCTGTAGAACGTAAAAGGAGATATTTTGTCTCTTTTTTTCTGTACAATGGAAGTCAATGCTAAACGAAACTGTTTGGTTACCAACATTCTTCAAAATATATTATTTTGTGTTATGTAGAAGAAAGTTTTACAGGTTTAAAATGACATGAGGGTGAATAAATGACGACATGTTTGGGTGTTTTTTAAACAATATGTTTGAAATCAACATAGCATACATTTGCAACACAACTACACTCACTCACACACACACACACACACACACACACTATAAAGCTGCTTCGAGACAGCAGTGAGCCCCATGTGGCTGCATCCAGTAACTGCACATTCTCTCAGAGAGGTCTATTATTCTACCTGTTTCCCTTTCCCTTCCTTATTCTAGTCATTGAAAATACTGAATTACATTAATTATCAATATTTTGGATAAATATTGAAAGAAATGTGAAGAAAAAAAACAACCGGACGGAGGGTTCTCTAAATATGTGTGATGCGAAACCCCGTGACCGCAAACAGTATATCTCAGCACCGACAATCCTTTTTTTCCCCCTCAATCACTCCTTCCTCTTTTCTTTCTCCTCACCCTCTCCTGACTCTTTATGCTGATCCCGACTCCCAACCATCCGCGCAAACACACACACACACACACGCAATGGCGTCTCCCCAGGGGCACAGGGGAAGGGCAGGGAGGATGGAAATGAATTCAGCGATGTTGCAAGTGGCAACACGCATCTGCATCTGTAATTAACCCCCAGAACGACACACTGAGCTCCCTACTACTTCCCTCCATTCCTCCCTCCCTTTCTTTTCTATCTCTCTCATCCTCTCTCAAAGGCTTTTTAAGAGATGCTTGGTGGGCCAATTAGGGTGAGTGTCTGTGTGTATGTGGTGGATGTGTGTGTGTGTGTGCGCGCGCCCTGGCACATCTTGAGTGTGGAGGAGTGTATGTTTGCATGAATTGATCTTTAAGTGGAAGTGTGTGTGTGTAGGTGTGTAAAGTGGCATCTCTTTGTGTCTGGGACCGGGCACATTTGCCTGTGTTTTAGCGTTCCCTCAGGCCAGCGCTGGTTGCGCTCTCTGCCCGGCTTGTGTTTGATGACATTTCCATAGGGAATATCTCTGACATCAGAACGCTATAGCCAAAAGCACAAAAACACACACTGCCATGTGCCCATTTCGATAGCTTATATCAAACCAAAGTTAGGATCATCATCGAATCACATGCTGACACATTCACACCATAACGTTTAAGTCCAACTCTGTGGCAAAGTTTAGGGTCGACCACAGCTCTGGTGCCTCCCCCCGTTGAGTGAATGCGATGGGGAAGGTTGACGTGGATCAAGAGGGACCCCCTGGGTGAGGTGCGGAGGAAGGAAAGGAGAGGAGGAAAGGGTAGAGAGGCCCACCTTCTGTCTCTTTAGAGGGGTGCATCACTGTGTGGCCAATTAGCAACGGCCAAGACACAGGGGCTAAGCACACAAATGTAACCAGAAACGCAGTTCTCTCTTTTGAAAATGCTTAATTTTTGGAATGATCTAGCTGCGGTGTGTTTTTGCGTAGTCAAGCTACTGTCTTTATATCTCTGTCCGAGTATAAGTAACACAATGTGTATATATCCAATATTCAAAGGATTAAATACACGAAAGACGATGTGTCCCACACTGAGGCCAGTTGCAGTTAATTTAAGGTGTGTATGTGCTGTATTAAGCTATACAAGCACATTAGAACATTTTTGTTAATTGAAAAAGTAAAAACGGTAACACTTTACAACAAGGTTCATCAGTTAACATTAGTTCATGTATTAACTCACACGAATTAACCATGAGCAATACATTTTTTACTGTATTTATTAATCTTTGTTAACGTTAGTTATAAAAATACAGCTGTTCATGGTTTGTTCATGTTAGTTCACAGTGCATAAACTAATGTTAACAAGATTTGAATAAAGTATTAGTAAATGTTGAAATTAACATTAACAAAGATTAACAAATGCTGTATAAGTGCAGTTCATTATTAGTCAATGTTAACTAATGTAGTTAACTAATGTTAACTAATGAACCTTATTGTAAAGTGTTACCGTAAAAACTAACTTATGTGAAACTAAAGTAAAATGCATTTGCATGACTTCAAAATACCACAAAAATAAAATAAAAATGGCTACAAATTAAATGTAATGATTTAAAAATGTTCAAATGTCACACTAGAAAAAAGATAATGCTGTTAAAGCTGTCAAACTTTTAAACACTTACTAGTTTTCAGGTAAAGCAAATAAAGCCTTTCTCATCAAAAAACAATTTTAAGGTCTTTGAGTTGTCTATGGTTTTTGGAGATTCTTGAAGCAGAAGTTCTAGGTAGCAAAGGAAATGTGAAGCCCTCCAGGGTTCCTTAATCAGTGTGATGGTTTTCAAGAGAAGCGATGATCTTAGAAAGGTTCTTGTTTGGCAGTGGGCTGAAAAACCTTTTGGAATCTTTTTTAAAAAAGTGCATAAAGAAGGTTTTGCTCATACTTATCCTTAGAACACCAAATAAAAGCTTTAAAAGTTTATGGACTGTCAAAATGGAAGAAGCTTAAAAAGAAATTACAAAAGAAACTTTCGTAAATAAGCAAAAGCTAGAGGGAAAATCCTTAGAGTATTAGAAAAGATCCTCCTTGTTCACCTTCCTGATGTCTTTACACATAACCCTGGACATGCATTATAAATGAACGGATAATTAACGTGTGCGGTATTATAAGGAATATTAGCACTATAAGGGGAGCATCTGCCATACGCACAAAAACAGAGGCACTGTGGGTAAACAGAAAGGACTGTGGGTAAACAGAGACGACTGCGGGTGTTCCCTCACCCCTCTCCTGATGGTGGGGTGTTGTGGCATGGAATATGATGGAAAATATGGCCTGTGAATAATGCATTACCCTGTTGGTCAACAGTTCCTGATCTGCTTTAAAGAACGGAGGACTCTTTGCTATTATGAGATTAAAACCAGCCCACCTTTGTCTGCAAAAAGCCACGGTTCCACCGAACATGTCAACACTGCGATTCTGCCTGTCCACACATGAAAGTGCAGCTGCAGTTCAGGATGGCGTATTATTATGTGTGTGTGTGTGTGTGTGTGTGTGTGTGTGTGTGTGTGTGTGTGTGTGTGTGTGTGTGTGTGTGTGTGTGTGGTGTTATCAAAGCTTGAAACTGCTGCCCTCTTTAGATATTAAATTTAGCCATTTTTATTTCAGTCAGACACAATTTTAGTAATCTCACTCTGACAAGCCCATCTAGACAAGAAGAGACTATATGATAAACCAACCCAACCTCACGACAATTCGTACGAATTTTACGAGGTGGCTAATTCGTACGAATTCATACGACCTCACTCGTAAGATTTTTGCTAAATCGTACATATTTTACGAGTTGCCCAATTCGTATGAATTCGTACGAATGACCTACCCCTGACACGCCCCTAAACCTAACCTTCACTGGGGTTTAGACAAATCGTACGAATCAGTCACATTTTACTCACTTGTACGAATTCGTACAAATTGGTCGTGAGATAGCGTTGGATAAACATGTAAAGCAACTACTGTAGATCTAGCTAACACACTGATTATTCCTTTAAAGGTGCAGTGTGTAACATTTTTGAGTATCTATTAACAGAAATGCAATATGACATCCATAACTATGTGTTCAGTGGTGTATAAAGAACTTACTTAATAAACCGTAATGTTTTTATTACCTTAGAATGAGGCATTTATATCTACATAGGCGCGGGAATCCCCTTCTATGAAGGTCGCCATATTGTGACGTCATGTTTCAGCGGAGGCGCGCGCGCTGTTACAATCACGTCATTTTTGCCGCACGCACCTTTGGGCTCCTGCGGACGCGTCGAGTTTAAACAAGGCTTTACACTTTAACCAACTCAGCCACAGTAACAGCTCATATTAGCCAGCTAAACTTTTACTACCCTATTAGAAAAAATATATAGTTGCATAGTTTCATGTGGCTCTTCTCCCTCGCTGTATTATGGGTTTGCTATGTGGGGAGAATGTGCTGGTTACGTTCGTGAGACAATCAGCTGATTACTATTATTATATTATGTATTAAGACCCTTGATCCTCACCTGAAACTTTATCCATGATGTGGTTTATAATGGGCTGTGGTACAGAAACTTGGTTTACGCTGGCTATTCTCTGCTGTCTCAGACGACGATGTTTGTCCTGTTTTAGCCACCGTAGCTTCTTCGAAAGGGAAGGGTGAGCGGTGGGCTGAGCCCTTAGTGTAAACTCGCAACCGAACCGCTAGATGTCGCTAAAAGTCACACACTGCACCTTTAAGATCAAAGTATACTTAAGTATACTGCTCTTGAGTTTTTTTTTTTTAATTCTTATTGCTTTTAAAACTTACTTGAAGAAGATGGAAAAATCTATAAAAACCACAGAGAACGAAGGTGGAAACAACAAAAGAGGATATGCAAGGAGGTCACAAGTTATCCACGTTTGTACAACCTGAATTTGAAAAAAAATGAAGATTATGCAACCACATGTGAGTTCAGGGTCAATGGATTATACTTTGAAAACCTAGAACACTAAATAGTGCACAAGACGTAACAGACCTGGTCATTTAATCTAGGTTTATGTGCGTTATAATGCTTCAAGCGATACAAAGTTCACCAAGTACATGAAAAGTAATCAAGTAACTTTTGATGTTTGCTAGAGATTTAGCAAAAAAAGGGCCAATGATAGTCTAAAAAATGTAATTACATGCAAATAAACACATATTTGCAGCCTATGAGCATCAAAAAGATTACAGTGACCTGCTGCGTTGTATATCTTAATTCGAGCCTCTCAAATGACGACAGTCACTGACGTGAAAAGAACACAAATATAATAAAACGGAGTGGGGAATTTTGCTCTTAAGTGGCTGCGCTTTTCCACACGAGTAGCTTTAGTGTGACATAAAGTCCCTGCTTGAGTCCTCTCAGGTATGTGTGTGTGTGTGTGTGTGTGTGAGCGAGAAAGAGAGACACGGGTAGCTCATCCTCACGTAATCATTCCTCAACTTAATCTCTGTGTAACAACGTTAGCTCTGGTCTGGCAGAGAAAGTTAAATATTCACGATACAAGGCAATCTACTCAGTGTTTAAACAAAGTGCCCTGCCAAGTTCAGCCATGTATGTAGAGACTCGCTGAGGAGAGAGAGAGAGAGAGAGAGAGAGAGAGAGAGAGAGAGAGAGAGAGAGAGAGAGAGAGAGAGAGAGAGAGAGAGAGAGAGAGAGAGAGAGAGAGAGAGAGAGAGAGAGAGAGAGAGAGAGAGAGGATCTATTTTATTATTCACATAAGGCATAATAAACCAGGGCTGCTCGGTTAGCACTTAAACTCCCAGCGCTTTAGTGGTTATCCTTAATGCGACAGCACTGATTTGAGCACATCCTATTAATAGTCCAAGGGTCTCATCTTAATGCAAGGATCCGTGTTAATAAGTACTCGTAAAAAGCTATTAATAGATTCACATCTCTTTTTCTGAGCCTGTTGGATTTAACGGCATGTTCACATGTGTGTTTTACAGTAAGTGTGTGTGTAGTTTCAATATATGAGCTATGAGGTGCATGTGTGTGTGTGTAACACTCGATCTCCAGCTGCGGGCCCTGGTGTGTGCAGGCTTCAGGATGCCGGCCAAGCAGGAGGGAGTGAGACATGGATATTTAATGGCCAGGGACACAGATGCCCTTCACCAGAAAACATCCTAGCCTTTGATTCCCACACATTACTGCCTAATGGAAAACAAGATCAGCATTTATGCTTATCAAGCGTAATTAAACCAGACCGGTTAGTCTACAAGTCCAGCAGGATTCATCCACTTCAGTGATGGGATTTAACATTTCTAGATGGTCACACTGAAAATAGGTCTTGACATTTACACGGCTACTTGACAAATACTGTTAAAAAGTTTAAAATTAATTATTTTATTCATCAAGACGCATTAAATTTACCATTAACCTTTCTAATCATCAAAAAATCCTGAAAAAATGTAGTATATATTATTATACGTATTGTATATATTATACTGCATATAATAATATATTAATAAAAAGTTGTGCTGCATAATCATATTAATATATTATTTAAAAAATATGCAACTCTTCAACTGTGATAATAATAAGAAATGTTTCTTGAGCAGCCAATCAGAATAATAATGATTTCTGAAGGATCATATGACACTGAAGACTGGAGGAATGATGCTGAAAATTCAGCTTTGACATCATAAGAATAAATTAAAATAGAAAAAAAAAACATTTAAAATAGAAAAGTTATTTTAAATTGAAATAATATTTCGCAATATTACTATTTTTACTGTATTTACCTTGCTTTTTGTAAAAGCATTACGAAACCTTACCTACCCCAATCTTTTGAATTGTAGTGTAAATAAATATATGAACATTAAATACTTATTAGTTGTCAATGACAGCAGTCAAATATACTTAATGGTCAATATAGAGAGATATCTGGCCTTTATTAGGCAATAGTAAAAACAAAAAGTGACATTAATAGAAGATAATTATTTTCTTATACATGGGAAAAATTATGGCGATTGTTGAAATGTAAATACATACAATGCCATGTTTGTATAATCCAGCCAGTCACAATGCTGGGATCTCTAAACACACTCAAAATCTTCCAGCAATCCTCCGCCACCCAACTCAACCTTTAATTTCATAATTAGGTCCGGTGGGGAATCTTGAGGGAGTCTCATGCTCAAGTCAAGCCTGTTTATCCTTTTCCTCATTCCTTATTTATAATATTATCACATGGACATGCAGACTTGTGAAATCAAAGCAAGAATGTCATGTCCTTAGCGAGACATGCAGAGTTATTATGAAATTGATTTATTTCAATTCAAAAGAATTGAACTTTGTTGGAAAAATTCAGCATGAGACAAAATCACACAGTACAAACTGTCCTATTGTTTTAAATACCAATACCTTGTTTCAGATGTGTGTGTGTGTGTGTGTGTTTGCACACCTCTCTGTTGGGCAGGTGTGCTTAAAGAGGTGTGTGATTTCACTCTCCATATTTTGACACCTACATCTTCATCTAAATAACATGTATACAAAAAAACGCACAAATACACACAATCACAAAATGTGTTCTTCTCTTTTATCCTGATTTTTTTATTTAATTCTGAACTCTTCTAATTTCTGACTTTAATTTCTAATCACTTAATCAGACTCACATAAAGCAGCAAACTACATCACCAGTGCCCAAGTGGTGTACGATTCCTGAAGACATTTTTATAGGCGTTTAATTGAGGAAGGTGGGCCTCCCACACTGTATATGACAAGAGTTGTTTTGTATTGTTGGGGTTTTGTTTGGTCTGCTACTCATGATAAGGGTAATTTGTTTGGTAGGTTTAAAGAGGAGAGATAATGTTGCTATAATGAGAAGGCTGACTGAGGAAATGTACAGTGTGGCAGAGAGGCAATTTGTAAAGATAGCCCACATTCTGTCACCGGTTGAGAGGAAGAGCTGGCTCTGAGAGGACACACAACACACACACCCACCAAAAAATAAGCACCACAACTGTTTTTAACATTACTAATAATTTATATATAATAAATTAATAATAAAAAGAAATTGATGTCCAAATTAAAATTATTTCAGAAGGATCATGTGACTGAAGAAAATTACGAATTACAGCAGCACTGTCAGATTAGATGCATCAGAGCGTGTTTATTTATGGTTGTTTATTGATATATATGCGTTTCATCATAATCATGACTCTTACACCAGAGACTCAATGATACGCATGTCATGGGCTTCTGAAACTGGTTGGTACATCGGGGATCACATAAAACTGACGATTGTACTTTACGTAAAATACCAAGAGGAATTTGTCACTTCTTGCCTTGTCATAACAAGGAATAGATTTAATTTCACATATGTTACTTAATCCAGTTACAAATAGGCTAATTTCAGCAGAATACAAAATCAACACAAAAGTAAAACCACCAAAAAAATCTGTCAACAATTTCTGTTACTTCATACCAATTTATCGTATGGATTCATAAAACAAGGAATATAAAGCATGAGTCATATGAACCACTTTTAAACCATTAATTTAAGTCAAAGATTGGTGCAATTGTTTTTGCTTTTGTGTTTTCTTTTTTCCGTCCACACCAGATTTTGCTGTAAAAATTCCCATTAGAGACAAAAGAGCTTTATACATGTACTGTAATTCGAGAGCAAGTGAGAAAAGATCCATCTCAATGTGTGGATTCAAACACACAATTAATAATCGCTGTTACCGCCACCCGCCTACCACTGACCGCACTGGAGCAAAAACAAATGTTGCGAAAGGCACATCGGCTCCCTCATTAATTTGAGAGTAGGGTCATTACTTGTTTGAGGCAGAGTGCATTAGTCGTGTAGACAGAAAGGAGCAATGATGCAGCCCACCGCCGTCGGGGGATGAGGACGTTTTTTCCCGTTTTTAAACTTAGACAGGAAGTGGGGGGTTGGCGATTTAACAAGGAATGGTCAAGTATGACCTTACAAGACAAACTGCCTTTGCATGTGGAGTGTAAAGAAGGAGTGAGGGGCAGTTTTGATTTTTTTTTTTAAAAATTATAAATTGGGCATAGGAGCATAACCATATTTTCTTAATTGAATTCCCAGTATAAGCTGTAAATGTTTTTTTTTTTAAAACCAACCTCGTTAAATTTATTGACAGGGCAATGAAATAAATATCAAGGGGCATGCGGGGGAAGTGGGGAGGGTTCAATCCATGGATTTAAAAAAAAAAACATGTGCTCTTCAAAGTAAGTCTCCTTCTCTCTTTCTTCTCTCTCTCTCTCTCTCTCTCTCTCTCTAGCAAAATAGGGAATAATCTGAAAAAATGCTTAGCACACTAGAAAGCGAGCCCATGCAGACAGGGAAGTGGGTCCCTTGAGGGTGCCACCGAGCCCCACATACATAAATCTAAAGCCAGATGCAAACAATCAATTTTCAATTTTAATTATTTACCATGCCCTGCCAGATAGAGGCATTCATTTTCCTTCTCTGTCTGGATTAAAAATTAAAAATTAGGAGATTAATATTTGGCAGAGTGGGCAGAAAAGGTCTCCCCCGTCCAAAAATTTTATTAGCACCCCTTTTTACGCTGTGTGACTGGCATGCTGAACAGAGCAATCGATAACTTAATAAATTCTCACTGACCCCCTCTGTTGGCCCCATGTTTACACACACACACACACACATATATATATATGTGGTTTACGATAGGCGTAATGTTTTTTATACAGAACAAACTGTATATTTTATCTCCTTACGCTAACCCTACACCTAAACATACCCATCACAGAAAACTTTCTGCATTTTTTGAATTTCATAAAAAAAAATAAAAAATAAAAAAAATAGATTTTTTTTAAGGAAGTGTCCTCGTAGACCATGCTTATGTTGTAATACCCATGTCACTATACACATCTGTGTCCTCATCAGTGCTGGCTCATCAGGGGAGGCACAGCCTACACATAATTTTAAGGTGAAAATGAGAGAAGGGTGATTTAATGTTAATTAAATTCCCAGTTATTCATTGCATGTCTCAGAATGTGTATTTCTAGTTTGTAATTTCACCACTGTAATTGTAACCAATGTGCCCTTCCTCGAACATGCCGAATCTGCCGATGTAGTGTAATTACAAATGTTCGGAAACTGTGCTAAGGCGAGTCTGAGGGAATAGTGAAGGGGAGGGGGAGGCAAATCCATAGCAAGAGACTTGTGCTTTCGTTGGTGTTTTTTTTTTTTTAGCCAATCACCATCGAGTATTTCATTTTCAGCGTTTAGGAGTGTTGAGAATAGATACATGGCAGAGGAGCCTAGCCTCCCTTGGTATATCAACCAATCATCAAAGACATGTAAATTACATGATATTAGTTGAAACTGATACCACTGATGTACCAACTACATATGGAGAGTAGAGATATTGAATATTTCAATATTTTTTCTTCAAGTGATAGGCTAGGCTTTTCTTACTGAATATGTGTCAATTTATTTAAATTTTCTGATTAAAAGTGACAAAATAAGCCATTTTAAAGCAATTAGGCAAAAGGAAAAAATGCTTGGGTTTTTTGTGTGCCTCTATTTTAAAATCAACCAGCAGCACCGATTCTTTTAAACCATATATACACAACACACACACCTTAGCCAGTGAGAATGTAGAAATATGACTGTACTACCATGGAAATTAAACAAAGATTGTGAGAGACTGAGTTAAGGTCTGAGTCGGGTCAGGTCACAGGATCTTATTTAAAGGCCAGGTTCAGTCTCAAATGAATGCCTGTGCAGACACCTAGTCCTGTAGCTGCATAGAGGAACAAGATATGAAAACATTGCCAGCCAGTTAGAGCAGAAAACATCTAAAATACCAAGAGGAGGCCACCTGAAATCCAGCATTCCAGTAGAACGAAGGTGGTGAAGCTAAAATGCCTAGGCCGCCATACTACAAAACATCCCTGAATACAAGAGTAAAGAAAAATTCCAATGAAGAGCAGAAACTGAGAGAAGTGGGAAATAGTATGTCCCACTCTGCACCTGTGTGTACTGCATGTTCATTTGTTTCTTCCATTCTTCCATTCTTCCCTTTGTTTCTTTATATTCTTAAATGTTTATAATAAATTCTACAGCTAAAACACACATACACATGATCCGATATGTCTAAAGATCTGAAGTAGCTAGAACTTATACTTAATTTATATTTATTTAACAGTCTGTACAATGATTTAGATGTAGCCAGACCATGATCGTAGCCGTAAGGAGAGTTTACAATTCTAGGTTTATCAAGGGAACTCACAACAATGAAGCGTATTGGCCAGAGCAGTGCCCCTGTAGCTGTATTTGACCTCTGACCTCAGCGAAAGCAAGGGCCATAGACACCTGTGCAGCAGGAGGAAAAGGTCTGACCTTCCGTGGAGTCATTCTCTGAAGTCCGCAACAGCAAAGGTCAAGAGGTTGACCTCCGCCTTGGCAGGTTGACCCCCCATGATAGGCCACTTGACCCCGCTTACTGTGAGTCCACTGAGGCCCAACCACCTCTTGGCCACTGCGGACTCTGAGGAGTGCCACTGACAAATGAGGTCAGGCCAGAAGAGAGAGATTTATGTCTCTATTCACACTCACAAACACACACACATAATAGGCTCTAGGTTTGTGAAGTGCAGAGGTGTATAACCAACTACTAATACAGCAAACTATGAGAGAATGTGTGTATAAGAGTAATGGCCCCACTGTGATTAGGCTACAGAAAACAAAAGTAAGCAGGATTTAAAGGTACAGTTCACCCCAAAATGCTAATTATTAACCATCATGTCATTCCAAACCTGCAAAACTCTCTTTCTCTCATGGAACACAAAGGTAGAAATCTTAAACATACAATGAAAGTGAATGGGGCACACTGTCATGCTCTAAAATAACAAAAAAGCACCCTATGAGTTTCATAAAACTTAGACATACAACCAGTGGTGGAGGAAGTACTGAATCTCAGTACTTAAGTAAAAGTACAAATAACCAGAGACATATTTACTTTAGTAAAAGTAGAAGTACCACAATGACAACCCTACTTAAGTAAAAAGTAAAAAGTACCTGATTTTAAATGTACTTTAAGTATTAAAAGTAAAAGTACTTGCATAACAATTTATTCTCTTAATGTCTATATTCTAATGATTAATAAAACAGTTAATTCTAACTCATTCAACCTAATACTCATATAATGATGTTCAATATGATGGAAAAGCAGTTATATTTTAAATATTTGTCACCATTTCTGAACAAGCTTGCAATTACGCAATATACACATCAAGCTTACTATATACCCTTACTATATACGGTGTATATATATATATATATAAACACACATATTATGTTAAAACGCTGTATATGACGGCGTTTGGCTGTAAACGCGATTCATTTATGGCGTAATTCTGAACCTCTTGGCTTGCCATACTAATCCTAACCCTAACCACACGCAAATACACACGCACCCCACATCACTACTAAACCTACCATAGACAGTAAAAGAAATGGACAGAGCGATCTCATTGGAACTCAGTTGAGACAGTTGAAGCCCACTTTTAGCGATTTTTGAGAACTTCCGTTCCTGACGCGCAGACTCAGACCGACTCAAACTAAGCTTGATGACGTGAGCAACCTGTCTGACAGACGTTAATCTTCTAGTAGCTGTGCGTGAAAACTGCCAACGTTAATCTTGCAGAGACGGGGAACTTGAGCAAAGAGTTCTTTGGCGTGAGTGAGCAGGAGTAAGAATTCCGTTGCTTTTATGGACTCATTATCTATGGGCTTCTCCCTTGACGGGACGTCCCCCCGATTGCCTGCGAGCTTCTCCTGCTGTCTGTACGGTCATTTCTGTACAGCGCGACAGAGAGTCGAGTGGTTATGACGCAATCGTTAGCCTATTTTTACTAAATCTGTTTCTACGGGGCCATAGTGTAACATAGAAGGCAATGGAGCCCTTTATACATTGTCGTGTTTCTTTAGAAATAAATAATGGACAAATGGAGTCTTTAAACGCCTCAGATGTAAAGTTATTCGCTGTCAAAGTGACGCAAAAATGAATGGGAGTCAATGGAAATGCTAACGCAAGTGAAGTTCTGCTACAACATGGCGGCACCCGTCCGGCTTCAACTTCCGGTCGATGGATTACCCCCTTGAAACCTACCAATGCGTTTCCTATGCATGTAAAAAATCATTTTCGCGTATAAATTGCACGATAAACACACTGCGTGCTATATAGACGCATTTAGTGTGACCGGGTTGATATATCTATGGCAACCAAACTTCACTGGTGAGACAGAAACGTGCGATGAACGGACGGTCAGGATGACGTTTTGGCAGGGGAAAAACTGATCAGAAAATGTAACGAAAATGTAACAGAACGTTGTAGAAATGTAGTGGAGTAGAAAGTATAATAATTGCTACAAAATGTAACGAAGTAAAAGTAAAAAGTATGCACTATTGATTCTACTTAAGTAAAGTACAGATACGTGAAAAATTTACTTAAGTAAAGTAACGAAGTATTTGTACTTCGTTACATTCCACCACTGCATACAACTCACACACTTTATTTGAAGTCTTCTGAAACCTGTATGACTTTCTGCCTTCTGTGGAATACATGAAGATATTTTAAGAAATGTTTTTTTTTTTTCTCATTCAATGAAAGTCAATAGTAACCAAAACAGTTTGGCTACCAACATTCTTCGAAATATCTCCTTTTGTTTTTTGCAAAAGAGAGCTATTCTATGACCTCAGGAGAGGAGAAATGTATCATATGGACTAAGTCATATGGACTACTTTTCCTGAAACTTTTCTGGTGCTTTTCTGTTGTTGTTGTCATATTAGAGTTTGAATAGTCCCCATTCACTTCCATTATATGGAAAAGAGCAGCAAGCACATTTGTTCTCTTTTAGTGTTCCACAGAAAGAAAAAAACTGAGGTCATACAGGTTTGGGTGAAAGATTAATGATTTTCTTTTGGGTGAACCATTCATTTAAGGTGTCTGGAGATCATTTTTCAACATCTTTCCAACATCTAGTTCGAGCTCCAGCTGAGTCACAGCCAACATTTCTGTAAATCTAAAAAGTGAGTGAAAGTAGAATGGTGATGCTCTCTCCATCAGGAACGTACCAGAGCTCAAGGGCAGAGCAGTCTGGAGCTGGATACACAACCGCAACAGCGTATCTCAACTACAAAACACACACACATACACACTCCAGTTTGCAAAATTAGCGGCTAGGTAGCAAATGAACAATAGCTGTCCCGCTCTAGCCACGTCCGCTCGCTTATTTATTCTTTTAGCCTAGCTAGAAACATATAAATAAATAAATATACGCACATATCAATCTATCTCTATCTTCCTTGCTCTCTTCTTCTCTTTAAAGTGATGCGGTGGGCTTTTACCGGAATGGTGCTCGGGCACGGGGATCATTTATAACCAAGCGGCGGTGCTAATGCAGCTTCCGCAGCTAGCCCGATGTTTTATTCATGGGCTTTTATTATTAGGGCCCCACTTAAAAAGGTGAGCCTCCGCTCGGGCCTAGCCGGTCCTCCTCACCCCACGTATCTATCACCCTGACAAGAGCGTCTTCCTCTAGAAGTCTTTCAGAAAACTTCAAACAGAGGCGCTATTGATTTTTTTGCCCAGCCCTCCTCCTCCTCTCCCCCACACCTCCGTCACTACCCTCCACCTGGGCACCAGCATACATCTTGTCTGAGAGTTTGAAAAGAGAAAGAAAGGGAGTTAGAGAGAGAGAGAGAGAGTCTGGATCTGGCATAACGAAGGCTAAGATGGCAGGAAAGTTTGGCTGTTGTTTGTGTGTCTGACCTCAATGGCAACTCAGAAGTGCATAAGCAAAGGCGGGATGCATACATTTAAATTTGACAAATTGCGGGACTGAGTTGCATTCAAGAAATGATATCAATCAGTCTACTGAAAGACATGCCCTCATATGAATAAATAGACTTTCAGTTATCTTATACACCGGCTTGGGTAGTAAAAGAATACTTAAGGAGGGCTAACTGGCCTTGTGTTACACATCTGCAACGGTTTCACATAAAATAAAATAAAATAAAATGTATAAATATTTTTGTTTTTACTAAATGATATTTTAATGAATTATTTAATTTATTTAATAAAAAAATTTAATTATATATTTTAAAATGATACATAAAATAAGGTTCACTTCCGAGAACAAACTCAGAATTAAACAGTCACATTGCAGAAGCAACAAATGCAGAAATGCCACATGCGTATCCCCCTCATTCTTCAAAAGAACGAACTGTAGCTAATGCCTGGCACACGCACAATTAAAAATGTAATTAATAATACAGTTAGAGGTCCATTCAGATGAGAGAGGACACAATCTCTTCTTTGTAAACGCTTCAGCTTTTGCCAACAGTGGAAAGTACCCTCTGTGCTCGTAATGCAGTCTTTATTCAGTCTGAGAGATAACTTTGTTTCTTTTATACTGGTTGCATTTCCTGGAAGACGGCACTGATTATTGCTCTCTTCTCTTTATCTTTTAAGCTATTAGTCAAAACATTACAATGGATAGTTCTTGGCCTTTTGATGGCACAATTCATGGTTTCCGTTACTTTTCTATGCAACCCAGAGTGGCATATCGATATTTGATTCAATCACTTCTATTATTATTATTTTTTAGTAAAATGGGGGTTAATGAGAACAGAAAGACACCTGGGTAGAGCAGTGAAATGTTTAAACTTCTTTCCTGGTTTTGATAAACGGGGAGATGGAGATATTTATCTTTATTTTCCATTTTGCTGAGCTTAGACAAGTCTGCTAGTCTGTTGGTTATTTTCTTCTGGTTAACCCTCCTACCTCCAGAGTGCAAACAAAACAAAACCCAGGCAGACTGATAGAGCTGAACAACTGCGTGTGAACACTTCTGGACGTGCTATTCTCCGTTAATGCTTTGAACACTTCATGGACATAGAGTTTATTTTCTATTTTAAGTCTATTTTATTGAGAAAGCTATTCTGTAACCTCAGTAACAAATTCCCAATGTGCAGTATGAAGGATTGTGTAAGGCGGGTTTTTCCAAAGTAGTGAGAAAACCAGACATGGTAAAAAAAATTAGTAATTGTTGGTTAGTTTCACTAACTAGTTCTGGTTCAACAATTTTAGACTTTGTTGCATGTAAAACGAATTTGACTGATCAACAGATGACTATATTTCGCACATATGTGTATTTGTGTGCGTGTGTATATATACGCATATATGTGTTTGACGATTGTTGCCATTTATTTCAAGTAACCGAACTACTGCAAACTTCCTTAGATAATGAAAAGATAAAAAGGTGTCAGCTTAATAAAGTGGTTTAAGATTTTGAATGCTAGTATCAAAAGGTCCTTTAAACTAATTTAGCTTGTTGCTCCATTTATAGCCATTTTTTTAGTTATTTTTTAATGCCTAAAGAAACCAAATTAATTTCCTACACGTCTGCTAGAATATCTTTACCACGGAAAACATACTTTTCCTTTTTTTTTCCTGTTGTTCACCTCCCAAACACACCGCCTCCGGCACCTTTCCTCTTTCAGCATTTGCGTGCCGCATCTGTTTTTTCTGCATTTGTTTACCAGAATGACAATCTTTAGTCTCTTGTCTCTCACTTTTGGACTGCGGAGGAAGTGTTTATAGACCTGTGCTTCTCGCAACTGGCAGCAAGCACCCCTACAGGAGCATAAATTAGCGCCCATGCCAGCAATGCAGCCGTCCCTGGGACCCCAGCGAGAGGTATCAATATGGGGCGTAAAGCAAGCTGCGAGCCTGATTGTGGCAGGCCAAATGTTCCGACAGAGATGTAACCTTTTACAGCTGTTAGACCTTCCCACCCCACCACCTTCCCATATTCTCACACCAACACAATCTTTTCTTTCTCACACATTTTCTCTTCCTCACTTTCTTCCAACGTTTTCCTCAGTCTCCCATCTCATATGCAAGCCCTCTCCGCATCTGATTAATTGTATGAAAATTTGATGCAAGACAAAAACAAGAAAAAAAACAAAGGTGAGAATGTAGACAAAAGAAAGAAAGCAGGAGGAGAGGGGTGAACAAAACACATGCGACACCAAACAAATGCAAACCCATTAATATTTCATTCTAATTGAAATATTCATATGTATTGCCGTGCTGAGACCTTTCATCAGTCCTTTGAGGGGTGGGGCACATGGGGTAAAGGGCTGAGTATTCCACTACAGTGGGTTTCAACTCTCAAATGTCAACCTGATGTGGCACGACAGGGTAGAAGACAAATACCCAGGAGCTCCAACTAATGCACAACAGTCCAAATTCAGTTATCAAACCCCTATTTCACAAAAATATGCAGATATTACTCAGTGTTCTTTGTTAACCTAAAGACAGTGGGTTATGTACAAAAAAAAATCTTGCCTTGAATTTCACACAATTCCAAAAATGAGTAATACGTTAATCCAAACAGGAATATGTATGAGCGCATGAGTTTGCAGTTTCAAATGTGATCAAATAAAAAGACTGTACCGTACAATAATTGATTTGAACATAACAGCGCAAACACAAACATACAATGCGACAGATTGAGTCTGGTTCATAATCAAATGTATCATGATTAACACTTTTATTCAACAAGGACACATTAAATTGAACAAAAGTGACAGTAAAGAAATGTAAAATTCTGCAAAATAGTTCTATTTCAAATAAATGCAGTTTCTTTTGAAATTTCTAATCAAAGAATCCTGAAAAAATGTATCATGGTTATCACAAAAATGTTATAAGCAGCGCAACTGTTTTCAACATTGAAAATAATAAATGTTTCTTGAGCACCAAATCAGTATATTACAATGATTTCTGAAGGATCATGTGAAACTAAAGACTGGAGAGATGGCTTTGCCATTAGAGGAATAAATTACAATTGAAAAAAATATATAGAAAATAGTTACAAATAAAATTCTGTAGTAATAAACACTAGAACAACACGAGTTAATGGTAGGAAAGTAATAAAAAAAAACATTAACCAAGATTCGCTCACTCTTCCCTTAAATCCTTGCTATAAAATACAAGGGCTCATCATTTTAGCGGAACATGAGCAAGTAATATGACTTGAATTGTGGAGTAGTGTTTCAGTAGTTAATCAGGCTGTGATTATGTGCTGCTACTGTAGACAGACCAAGTTTATTAATGGTGAGCCGATGGAAAGTAAACAAAAAAAGCGGACTTACATTGTTGTTTATAATGTATGTGTCAGGATCTTTATGAGGTGTCTGGGTGGCTCAGTGTTTCCCCTCTGTGGCGTTATACCCGACATGTCTACCCATGGTCCCCTGAGGTGGACTAACTGTATGAGGTAAACGCATCAGGAAAAATCAATGCCTTTTTCCTTTAAGTGCTCAATATTTTTTGTTTCTCAATGCGTAGCCTTAATTTGATGCACCAATCAAAGGTAGCGTCATGTCTAATTTGGGCCCTGGGACACTTGTTAGTGTTGTGACCTCATCTCAAAGAGGGGGGCAAGGGGGCCATCACTCCCGTTTGACCTCCCCCTCCCTTTCTCCACCCCAGCCCAGACTCTCTTGTGAGTCAAGGACGAGAGTAATTGACATGAAACTTTCAAAAATGAGTTTGGCCATGTGTGCCACTTACGGATGGGCTTCCCACCACTCCGCTGGGATCATTTGTTACTCAGCCCTGATTGGCCCTGACAAAACAATACCTTAAAAACTCACCAAAGTAAATTATGGGCTTGGTAAATGGCCAGGGGGGAACGGCGGCCGGGGCCCCGGAGCTTTGGCGCACCGCCAGGCGCAAAACAAAGTAATGCGCTTTTGATATTAATAACTGAGATGATATTGATCCATGCCGTAGCAGAGCCCTCGGCGAGCCATTCGAGAACGGCCCGAGGACGGCTCCTTGAGGCACTTCCACTCTCTCTGCTGAAAGCCACTTCTCCAGTGGGGCCATTTCATTTGAGTGTCTTTAATTACATGAAATGGATTCCATGGGAAAGGGAGAAACTGGGGGGAACGAGGGGTGGAGATGGAGAGAGGAAAGCACATAAGGGAGAGAAGTGTGCTGGGGGAAGTCACTTCAGCCTCCAGCATCACTACACTGTCAACGGTCATGTCCATCTCATCTGCTTTCTTTTTGTTCTGATAGATTTTTGCTTCTGCACTCAATAATGCAATGCTCTGTGTTTACAAATGGATAGAAAGAAGGGAGGAAGAGAAAAGGCAGACATCAAGGGCATGCTAAAACAGAGAAGGGCAAAAAAATGGCCTTATCATATCAGTTAAACAGTTTGCAAAATATGCAAAAGTTTTCAAATATTCAAATCTTGCCTATTATATAAAATATCTGTAATATGTTATAGATAAAATATATTTTTTTTAAAACAATTTAAAAATCAAATACAAATTTATAAATGATTTTTAATTAATGACTTATTTTCATATCACTGACGATTTTGTATGTATATGTAAAAGATACCTTTTCCAAAAACGAAAATGCATAGTGATCATTAAGCTACCACACACACACACACACACACACACACTAACTGTATAATATAATCCATAGTATTCAAAAAATTCATACTAAGTCTTAGGTGACTTGAGAGTTGATAATTTTTAGTTCAAAGCAAATGATCTGTAAAAGATGTGATTGGACTGAATGTATTTAAAGATGAGAATGCATGATTTCTGCCACCACGTACCACGTTTTTACATACTTTAACTACAACAGATATGCAAACTTAATTAGAAAAAATGCAGTTCATAGTGTATTGTGTAGTTGAATTCACATGGCACTCGAGTTAAAAATTGCATGACACTTTTACCTTTGAGGGTTTACACAGAACTGTCCTTCTAACGAGTGATTTTTGCAGGAGAACAAGCGAGAAGACAATACAATACGCTGCGTAGTCCACAAGCAATGAGAGAATAATGTAATGTTGAGATATATGGTCCATATAATGGCTCTATTAATTCTCCCTCTGTTTACTAAGGCTAATTCTTCATATTGTAAATAGACTGTGTTTGCATTAAATAATTAGCAAAGTCGTGCTAACCGTTTAACAGTGGTAGGAGAAAAACTGTGACTCATTCCAGACAGCAAAAGCTAAAGCCAAGCCCTCTGCTCTTTCTTCCTTTTCTCTCTATTGTATGCGAGGATGCTTTGTTCCATAATTTACGTTTTCACATTAATTATGTTTGTACTGTCCTAATGAAAGATAATAAACAGAACACAAAACACAACACATTTGGAGAATGTTTTCATATAATTTCACCTTAGCATTGTCCTTAATAGACACAGACATGGCTTACTAAAGCAACTAGTGGAACAAAATGACCTGGAGTCTAAAGAAACATTAATGATAGGTTTAATGGTGATCAACCCACAAACTAGCATTGTGTTCAGTGTCTCACTGTGCAGTTCATCTCAACATTATGTACAATATGGATGTTGACAGCATAAACGTAAATGTTTTTACGTATGCAAAGCTTTGAAAAGGTTAACATCTTTTATATTGTATTTACAGTATATTGTAAATGCATTTTTATGGCTTAATTATGCTATTACATAGATATTTTTAACCCTTTTGAACTTGCATTCATAGTACACATTATGTACAATTCCACTTACAAATTCCAGCAGTTCACACTTACAAATAATTAGAGTAAAAGAGATTGCGTATTTGGTGTTCTGTCCAGGGGAGGGCTCCGAGCTCAGAATGTGGCCCGAACCGAGAGTACTCCCCTGTATCCCTAGCTGAGATAGGAACTAGCCGAGAGTGTGGAGTCTGGGTGGCGGAGGGATGCAGAAAAGACTGTCGAGGAACATAGGTGAGTCGGCTATATATAGTATATAGGCCTCCAATCGTACTGATTGGGTAGATCATTGGAACGTGCTCCTCCCGAACTTTAATAAAACATCATTAGGAGAGATTAGATCACGTTGAAGGAAGCCATTAGAAGGGGTTTTCTCCGAAAAAGTGTAAACATTCTGGTGCTTTCAACATTGGTCTGAACAATGGCATTCAGATCAGGTCTGTTCTGTTACGGAAGCCTGTTTTTTAATTTCGTGCAAATGGCACACTGCAGATTTAAGGGTCAAATTCTAAAGCACAAAAGCTTCCATATATTTGTATTATTATTATTATATTCCATAGCAGGCATATAATCATCTATCCATCCATCCAATGCCATCCAGACTCATTCAACCCAGCATCAGCACCTTCCACATCTACTCCCACACAACCTGCAAGAACAAAAGATCGAGAGAAGGGTTGTGGGGGGTCATCTTGTGTGTGTGTGTGTGCAGGTGTGTTGGTGACTATAAGTGAGTGTGTGTGCAGACATCAAATTTGCCTTCAGTCACATCATGCAAACTCACACATACATACACCTTGTGATACTTTCCAATATAAATGCAGAGAGAATTATTATGTGAAGCAACAGAAGTCCTGCCAAGCCAGGAAAAAAAAACACAAATCTAAATAAATAAAGAAAGGAGGAAATCAAGGTGTTTCTTTTCCGTTGTGTAGACATAAAATATTGAGTTGCTGATGAGCTGGAAGGTGTCTGTAAATGTTAAATAATAGAGAGGCTGAATGCATCTGGGTGAGGGGCTATAGAGGCCTGATTCCCGCCTCAACCTAATGCATTATTAAGGGTGTGTGTGTGTGTGGGGGGGGGGGCAAACAGTAGGTAGGAAGGTGAGGATGGTAGAAGGGGGTCAGAGGAAGAATAGCCATCCCTCCTGCACCAGACAGACGACAGATGAAGCAGAAAACAAAGTGGGCATGCTAGGAGGGGTGGGGGGCTCAGGGTCGAGTCAAGAGGTTCCCCCATCTGTCTCGCTCATATAACAGGAAGTCTGATTTACTAATCACATGCTTCGCCTCATGTATTAAGAGTGACATGGAGATCCGTGTACTTGAGGCACGGCAGCAGTAAAGTACAACAAACTCTTGCAGAATGAATTTTCAACAGTTTCACTGAGACTAACCCTAGATGTTTCTGTTGTACTTGGCTGTCAGGTTGTATATAACATGACCCAAGTGAGGTCTCGAGTAACGCCCACGGAAGATAATAAAGGTCATTTATGATTGTACGATATACAACTGGTCAGCTACATTGTCAGAAACAATGTGAAGTACGACAGTACCCTCAAAGATACACCTTTGTACCTTATCCATCTATAAAAGTTGCATATTAGGACCTTAAGGATGCATTTTAGTACATTACCATCAGGGGTAGGCCAGGTACAAAGGTGTTAAGGTTACTGCCTCAGTGAGAAACTAAATTTGTGCATTTTTTCCCCACTGTTTAATATTTTGGCCTCAATGTTGACTGGGATTTTTTCATCAGTCCAGTTCACACCTGAATGTGCATAAACAAAAATCTTACAAAGAAAACAACAACTTTTTTTATTATTATTATTTAAAAGAAAAAGCATTCTCGATTAAATTAATTTCTTAATGTTGCACACTTGCTGGAAAAAGGTGAGGGAAAAAAAGGTTTCAGTTTCTGAAAACACAGTAGGCAAAGATTTAGTTATGAAAGTTGGTGGCACTCATTAGAAAGCACTGGTTATGAGTTAAAAAATGTTGGTAATGTGCTAGAAGGTGGCAGTGACTGAGAAGAACACGCTTGGGGAAGGAACTTGCAGCGTAGGTAAATAAATAAATAATTGTTGAAAAAGTGGTGCATTTGATGTTGCCTTGGGCCTAAACAACGCAAAGGAGCATGGAGGCGGGTGTTGAGGGGGAGCACCCCTCTGAAGAGGTATGTTGAAACAGGGCGTAGGAAGAGGGAGGTGGGGCAGCAGTGTTTACAGGATGGCAGTAGAACTGCTGCTGTCCCCATGGTGGAGATGGCAGTGGAGAAGCTTCTAAACTGAGTGAGGGAGGAGCATTAGACACTAGAAAGTCCCTTAGCAGCAAGAGAACTGCTTGAAGTTTGCTGTGAGGACACAGTAAAACACAGACACAAATAAACTCAGAGACAGATGTCGCAGCTGCCATAATAGTTTGTTGATTCACTGTGAAGTGTCTTTATCAAATGTCATTTAGGTATACTGATGCCAATCATTATCCTCTACACTACTGGTTCTCACCTGGATTTGCTTCAGGAGCCACATTTTAAATTGGGTGACCCAACACAGTACAAAATAAGCTTAAAAAGCAAACAATAATATAATATAATATTTGTAGCTAATAAAACACTTAATTTTTTTAACTTGAGGTCATATTTAACTTTATTTTAGCATTTTACCATAGTTTTGTCCAAGTTTTCAAGGATGAGAGAATGTTATATAATACATTATTGCCATTTGGTAAACAACAGTCAGATTAGACAGCAAATCTAATTTAATTTAATTTGCACTACATGACCTCTTATCAAATAATAAATTAGTTAAAACAGTACCAAACATACCTATTATTGATACAATATAGTTGAATAGATTTGAAATAAATTAGAAAGAAGGAAGCTGCATCAGGTTCTGCTTACCAAAACATGGACAATTCCTGACGATATAGTAAAGTTAAAAAAAATTCACATAAACCTTCTCCTACTCAAAGTGGGTGTTCATTTATCAACCAGTTAACCTTTCGGTTTCCCAGCAGCAGCATAATAAGAAAAAGACTACAAGCATCTTGGCACATATCTCTGTATCTTCACAGTAGACTGCAATAGCTTTTAGCTGAAGGCCTGGTGGTAGTGGAGAGATGCTCTGGCTGGATATCTGCTGCGTGAGGGGGATTTAATCCGTTCCTACCTACAGCTTGGGGCTTCTCTGAATAATGGAAGACATATTTGGGTGGTGGAAAAGGTTTCATGAGGAGTAACTCTATGAATATTAGCCTAAAACTCTAATGCTAGCTAGTTCTCAGGTCCTTTGCGGGGAGGTGGAAGTCAATATATCAGAGTACCGACGGTATGGCACAAATTAAAAGTCACAGTGTGTAATTTTTCCACCTCTAGGGGCACCAAACATGTTCTAAAAACATTTCCTTTGTCTGCCATTGTTCACCCAAACATACGCTTTTGGTTGCACCACGTATGTCAGCCTGCTTAAACAAACAGCAATGTTTTGATAGCACCACAAAGTCACATTATTTACACTTCTAAGCAAATCAACCTAGCATCATTATGCTAGCATAGGAGAAAGTATTTTAACATCCGAAAAAAAAATTACACACATCGGTTTTAACAGCACAACATACAGGACACCTTGAAAACAGTCAAATGTAGAATCAAATACAGCTGTTGTGCTATTCCTCTCTGCTAATGGGAGTCAATTAACAAGAACAATCGCTAAAAGAAAGTTTATCGTGCCGCATCTGTTCCGAAAATCTTTCTCACAATTCCATGCTCTTTCAAAAACTAGCTAATGTGTTTTTCGGCAGATTTGGTAGTGTAATTTAGTAGTTTCGCTCTCAAGCTTGCTGCAAAATCGCTGCCCGCCTGGCCCTGTCACATGCGCGACGGCCAATGAGACCACAGCATGCACCGCTAACAAGTGCACATGGAGGTCAGGGAGTCGGAGAATATTTATAGGGTTATTACCTACCTTCTCTCCCCTCTTCCAGAAGGTGAAATAGACTTTGCATACAACCTTGCAAACCTCACACTTCCCCACCTTAGCGTCATCTCTTGCGTGTTATAAACAAGAGTTGCTTTGAATAATCCTCTCGTTTGTTTGTGTGTGTGTGTGTGTGTGTGTGTGTGTGTGTGTGTGTGTGTGTGTGTGTGTGTGTGTGTGTGTGTGTGTGTGTGTGTGTGTGTGTGTGTGTGTGTGTGTGTGTGTGTGTGTGCGTGTGTGAGTGTATAAGGTGAGGCGAAGTGATGATGAGTAGACGGAAGCTGATGCCGACACGAAGGAGGAGAGGAACACATATTTAAGCAAAAAGCAAAAAGAAGAAAGGAATCCGCATGGCATCGAGAGGCGAGGTGGTCAGCTTAAATCTTGACCATGTGTCAAAAATGACTAGCAAATAACCAGACTGGGACGGGTAACACCCGGGCAGGGGCTGGGAAAGTCTGTAAGAGTCTGGACGGCACCGTAGCCCATATCCGCAGGAGCTTCCCCGGGGGTGATTGAAGTTGCTGACATTTTAAGGCTATTGGAAACAAAAGCTAATAGGCAGTGCAGTGTGCTGAAATCATGCCTGGTTCATGTTTAACAAAACAAGGTCAGCAGAGTTGTCAGGCTGTGAATTCCATAAATAACTTGATAATGGGATTTTAAAACAAGCCGTCCGCCAAACCCCCCATCTCCCTAACAGGACCACGCGCATGTGTGCGTGTGTATGTGCGTCTTTCGAGAAAGGGGGAAATTAGAATGCAAATGGATTCACACCACATCCTCATAAACAACAGTGTTCATTTAACCCTCGACCCCTGCATTTAACTGCCCATCAAGTCATTTTTGCATGGCAAGGCACGTGGAAGTGGACCAAGACGAGGGAAAGGGAATGTGTGTGTTTTCGTGAGATGGCCCAGGTTCAGAGTTTACCATTTGTAATGCTCAATTAATCTTGTCAGCATGCATTTACAGGCGAACTGAACACCTTTTAAAGTCCCCTTGGTTTTTTCTCTCATTTGTACCGCCGTCTATCACTCGAGAACACTTCCTAGAAAATTCAACACGTATACACAGACACACATCATTTAGCTATATGAAACCCTTAATCATCGAATCACTCAGTTACATCATTTTCCCCAACTTTCAAGAAGGGAGAGAATGATAGACAGATTGCATACAGGCATATGGAGGGACGACCTAGAGGTTGGCACATACGCCACAAGAGAAACGGGGGTCCATTTGAATGTCGTTCTCTTAATCCTGTGCCGTTTGTCGTAGCTAATTACAGCGGACAAGCCTCTTTATCGAACCCACTCCTGCCATCGGCATTAGGATGCATGAGCTGCCGCTGTTGTTTTAAACGCTCTCATTTAGCACACAAATCAGCGCTGTTGACAGAGTGCTTTTGAATTAAGCGCAGAGCGCCCTCCACGCCACTGTTGCGCTACGGCGCGCAAGCAAGACCCAGGACAAGGAGCAATTTATAACGCCATTAGCCACACTCGCCGAGGTTAGAGGCATCAAAATTGTTCCCGTCTAATTATTCTTAATGGATACAGGGAGGCGGCAGCACTCGGGACAGCTTTTTCATTAGCCCTCAATCAAGGAGGCATAGTGCGGGGGGTTTGAGAGGAAGAGGGGCCAAATGCACTGACACTGGCAAGTGGGAAATCCACAAAAAAAAATTGTGTTTGCACGTTGCTTTGTTGTTGTAAGAAGGACATTCTCTTCTGAGAGAGAGAGAGAGAGAGAGAGAGAGAGAGAGAGAGAGTTCAAAGACGGTCTTGTGGTTTCAGAGAGTCGTGTCGATATTAGTCACTATAATAATAATAAAAAAAAGATTCACTCTCTTGCTCAGCTGAATTGCCTTCAGCCTTAATGCCTGATTAAGAGAGGAGATTTTTCCCTGCTTTTAAAAAGACGGATTAATGTGAGGACTAAACTTAAAGAGGGGCACTTAAAAGTCGCCCTACTCAACCATTTGTTCATCAAGGGCAAATGACATTTAGGTATGATTACTGCTCTCTATGGATGTGCGTTATTGATTGTTAATGCAGACTGTTTTAAAGGGCTCTAAAGTGTATCCGTCCTCAAAAGAAATAGGACACGACAGAAGGAAGTTGGGGAAAGAGAGGAAAATGTACTGCTGTCAACCTGAAGCAATTTTCTATCAGAATATCCTAGATAAAAGGCCTCAAATGCCAATTACAAGCTGTGAGAGACAAAAAGGTATAACATCGCTCAGATTAAATGCTGATCAAGGATCAGTTTAACCTACTAGTTCCTAAATAAGAGCTTACAAAAAAAAATAAAAAAAAATGGAAGCACCATAAGTTATTTAAATTGATTTAAAAATTTAATAAAAAATAAGTTTTCATAATAGTCCTTAGTAAAGGCCCGTTCACACCAAGGACGGTAACTATAATGATAACGATAAAGATTTAGTTCTAAAAATAATTCTAAATATAAAAAGAATTGCCACAACACACCTATAACGATATTGCTGGAATCACTTTCAGAACAATTTTTTTCAGTTGGAATCCATCCAACTTTAAGAGCTCAAGCATTTCAAGCGGAAGACGACAAAACTGCAGCACACACTTAAAATAAACAGAACGATATCGTGTGCTGGTGTGGATGCTATAAGGTTATCATTATGGTTATCTTTTTAGTTATAGGTCTTGGTGCGAATGGGCCTTAATACTAAATTGTTTAGCTCACGTTGACTAAATAAATGCAGTAAGTGTCATGTAGCCAAACATTCTTTGTTCAGCAAATTATCAATTTCGAGAGTTCAAACTTTTCAATTAATTGGACGAACCGGTTCACAAACCCAGTCTGAATGATTAATAAACAAATTAGTCAGAGTGGTTCTAAAAATCACGACTTATTGAACCAATAACAGTCTCTGCTTCAATACATAAAGAGTCATAAAGAACCCATAAGTGGACTGATAGTAGATTAGCCTGGGAAAACCCAGACAACTTCCGGCAAATTTAGATTTGCTCTGAAAGTTAGTCTGGCAAAGAGCTCATTCAAGCTCATTTCCAATCCGCCGAAATCGCGGCACCAATCAGAAACGTTGGGGCGGGTTTTACACAATGACGACAGCGCTGGGATTTTGAACATGATTTTGAAGCAGATTTTGTAGCCTACACTACAAAGATGGATGCCGCCGTCGAACATCACTCGTTCGAATCAGCTTTCGCATCTGTTTTAAGCGATTTGAACGTTTCCTTTTAGTTAAAAACCGAGCAAAGAACAACACTCGGAGATGTTTCTCCGCCGCTCTGCATACGTCATCTCCTTCATCGCTAGGGTTGGGTACCGAAACTCGGTGCCAATAGGGAACCGGTTCCGACGTAAACGGTAGTAACCAGACCGAATAAGAACGAAAATTTCGGTGCCTGATTTCGGTGCCTAACTTCATTAGGCACACACGCGCACACACACACACACACACACACACGGTCTCTCGCTCGCTCTCTCTCCGCCGTGCGTGTGCTACACAGTTTGGAGCACAGTTTCTTCTGTCTCGCATGCGCGCTCTTTCTCACAAGGTTTGGCTGCATTTCACGTGTAAAATTACGTGTCAGAACGCCCTCTGGGTGTGCCGATAGTCTGAATCCCATATAGAATCAAGCCAATTCATTGGCTGATGGCGCGGGCGCCGCATCGACGCACTTACGTCGTCATACTATGTTGGCGCGCGCGCGCCATCTGCTCCTCAGATTTCTCTGCCGAAAAAGGAAGCTGGTCGGCAGCGCGAGGAGCTTGGCAGCGTCCCGTTCCCTATTGAGAGATATGTTACACCAGTAACCAGAGATGTTCTCTTTCATAGGTTCACTCAACGCTGCGTAGCTAAGAAGCAGTGGATTTGTAGGCTGCTGTATCACGTGCCGTTTGAACTGACGCGCTACAGCGATCTGTCACATTTCAAAGAGCCAAAACGTTATTTATTGTGTGAATCTCGTAAAAATATTGACAGAATCTGACAGCTGTGGATTTGTTCCATATCAAAAGTAACCTTCTCTGTCTTGTCTGTCAGTGTCCTCTTTGTCCGCGATTTTTCTGTGTGAAAAGGGTCATTTGCGTGAGTCTCACGGTCAATGCGTGAGAGTTGGCAGCTCTGCCTGCTAGTAATCTCTATTAATCTCCAGTATTATTACATTGTTTGATACAATATTGTTTCATTTGATATTATGTAAATATGAATTTTTATTTTATATTGGTTTTATTATTACCATATGTTACTTGTATTTATATTGTTTAAAGATTTAAGTTAATATTGTGTCCAGTTTGGCCCTGTAAATTAAAGGGTATTGTTTTTTGATAAAGTGTGTGCGGTTTCATTTTCTTAAGTACCGATTTAAGAACCGTTTAAGCACCGGAACCGTTTAAAAAATACCGAGTAGGTACTGGAATCGGATAAAACCCAAACGATACCCAACCCTATTCATTCTGATTGGGTTTAGGTCTATCCGCGACGTCCGTTGGTGACGCCCCTCTGGAAATGATTTGTCTATGACGCTTTGCCAGACCATAACTCAGTTACAACTGAGAATGGTCTGGTTTTAACCAGGCTAATAGTAGATTTGAATAAATAGCTGATTTTTATTACTAAGAGATAAGAAATTGGACTTCAACACTGTTTAATGTAAATATAAATTATATAAGTTTATATTTCAATTATAAAAAATTTATGAGCTGAAAATTTACACCAACAAACTGAACTGTTACACAGGCATCAATGTTAATAAAACTTCTAAACCAGAATCAAATGAGAAATGTAATAAAAATCTATTTGTGTCTACACTTTTTAGAGCATGTAACATGACACATCGGAATGTCAGGGACAATTCCGATGACAATTACGAGATGACAATTATGACCTTTTTTTTAACTGGTTCATTGAAACATTTCATCGAACCACTTAACACACAAACCTCAATAACAGTGATCATTAGGCAAAATAATAAGCTCTTTAACATCACCACAACGGTGATGACAAAAAAGAAGGCAGTGAAACAATAATCTGACTATCTATTCATACTGCAGTGCATACTGGCAGCTTGTAAATAATCCATTTGACGTAGTGTGTCGTGGTGATTCATTAACAACAATGGCCGTCGGGATGCAAGAATCGATAGTGTTATCTCGTATAGTGTCATAGTGGACAACAATGCTTCACGGCGTCCCGACAGAAAGACTAGCATGTTTCATTTTTTACCGGTCCTCCACGACTGGTGTGAAGTTCACCAATAGGAGCACAGAAGTTCTTCCGTGCACAGCTTTCAAACATGGCGAAACAAAAGAGCGACAATGGTATTGGTGCTGCTAGTTGGAATTATGTAATGGCGGAAAGGTTCGTGGAGCTATGGCAAAAATACTCATGTCTTTATGATGTTTCCTTGAGTGACTACCACGACAGAGTGAACAAAAATCTATGGCAAACGATAGCTGAAGCACTTCAGCAACACAGTGAGTACTAGAATTAGCATTAAGCTAACAACGCCGCTTTGGTAGCCATTCTTTGTTTACGCTCTTGTTTCCGAAGTCAGTCACTAGTTCCGCCTTCTCGATGACATCACGCATGTCATTAAAGAAGGCAAGCAAGGTCGGCGCCGATGGCCCTGTGGTTAGTGCGCCGACATATGGCTCAGCTGAGCCTCCGGCGACCCGAGTTCGATTCCCAGTTCGAGGTCCTCTGCCAATCCCGTTCCACTCTCTCTCTACCCCATGCTTTCCTGTCCAAATATCTACTGTCCTATCCAATAAAAGACTCAAAAAGGCCAAAAATGACTGGCAAGCAATGACTGATCGGGAAGCAACGTGTAGTCTGACATGTGTTTTGTCCAAGACACAACAAGAATTTAGGAGTCAAAATCGCATAATCTGACTATCGTAACAGAAATAAATATTGTCTAGTCTGAACCCAGCATAAATCTTCTAGTCGTTGACAGTCAGAGAAGAGCACAAACCTAATGACTGAGTCAGTCCACTAAATTACTAAAACACACTAGGTGGTGCAACTTGGCTGAGGTGCAAGTACCCGATTCCTGTGGCAAAGGACTGTGTGATTTCCAGCAGCGCAACCTCTGCTCTATCCCCATGCAATTATGTCCCCCCGCGGTGTCCTCCGTCATAGCTCGCGTGTCATCTTGCACAGACACGAAACAGACGCCAAATTGTAAGTGTTAACCATCTTTTACAAGCCATTAAGTGAGAGGGCATTATCGCATAGCGGAGTCCCTTAACGAGGACTGACATATGTGAAGGAGGCAGTTAGCGCCTAACATTAAGATGTGCCAGCGTGCTGATGGAATGGGACGTTGTCCATGGGGAAGACATCAGTGTTAATTAGAGGATAATCGTTGGCTGGTGAGCTCGGTCTCTTTTCTCACACTCTTGCTAGCTGGCTCTCTAACGCTATTGCTCTCACTTGCTCTCGCGCTCACTTTCTTTTCGAGACACTCTCCTGTCCCCACTCTTCAACTACCCCTAAGGAGAGATGTGTAGATTATTGCTCATTTGAGAACTGGGTAATTTCTTCAGTTAAGCCAAGGAATGGGTCCTTTACTATTAGTGTGCAGAGCGCTGCAGTATAGAGAAAGACTTTGCACTGATTGTATCTCAAGAGAAGTCTTCCTGTGAGTTTATGCATCATTATAGAGGCCTTTAACTTCATGTTCATGAAGTCTATAGCTCTGTTCCAAAACCTACTGAGCTGCCATAAGCAGCATCCTAAAGGTCATAGAACCTCACAACTGATTTCAATTCAGGTGACGCAAGAGGAAAGAATACTCCAATAAACAAATAGAAATTTCAATAAAAAAGTCTGTTTTTAATTATTTTGAATGATTAAATAATGAATAAAAATAGTAAATAATTTTAAATTATTAATAATTTATATTGATACTTTTTGTATGGAATGAATAATAAGAACACTAACATTAAAAATGTTAAGTCCGTAAATTTTGTTTTATTTTGTCAATTTTAGTCTCTTATGTTCACCAAGGCTGTATTTATTTGATTAAAAAATATGGTAGAAACAGTAATATAGTTAAATATTACAAACATTTAAAATAACTGTTTTCTATTTTAATATATTTTAAAATGTAATTATTCCTGTGATGGCCATCCTTAATTTTCAGCATCATTACTCTTCATTGTCACATGATCCTTCATTCTAATATGCTTATTTGGTTCTCAAGAAACATTTCTTATTAGTGTTGAAAACAAGTAATATTTTTATTCAAACCATGATATACTCTTTTCAGGATTATTTGATTATTAGACATTTCAATGTCACTTTTTTTTAAATGTGTATGCCCTTGCTGAATAAAAGTATGAATTATTAAAAAAAAAAAATCATTCTGACCCCACACTTTAAAAAAAAGTAGTGTATATTTATAAACAATTTAATTATTTTTGACTTTGCTAGTCACAATTCATACTGGAATTGCCTTCTACAAGCGATGCCATCTATATTTTCCAAAATCATCTTAGGAGACAGCATAATTAAGTTATCTACTTTTTTGAACAGTGTTTGCCTCGAAAGCGTGTCTATGGTGTCTTAAAAGACAGCCTCTGTACGCAGCTCACAAGGGTTTGGAACAGAGCCCCGATCAAACTGTGTCAATCAACGAAGGAGACTTGTAAATTCACGCGGTCTCTGTTTATGACTTTAGCTGTGGGTTTTGACCCCTATGATGAAACAAACATGCAAGCTGGGAAGGTGTGACTCTTTAGATGGGCCAACACTAGACAAATGATTTAACCATTAATACAAAAGAAGCAGAGTGTTTTCAAATACATTGTAAAATGTCTAAAAATGACACTCCAAACATCTGTCCTAATTCTTTACGTGGCTATAGCAAACTTAAAAGTCAGAGGAGTGTCTGAAATTATCTTCTGACAACCACAGACGGTCGGGCGGCATGGTGCCCACCCCATTCCCTGCTGCAGGGCACAGAGTGGCAGCGAGAAAGACAATAGAGCTACACAAACAACTTCCAATCCTCTTTTATATGTCAAAATTCGGCAAACAATAATTGCACAAATGTTTATCAGACCAACAAATTCACATACTGTGCATGAGAAAAAAGATGAAACATGGATCAGAGAGTTACATAACTTTGTAAAACATCTAGCTGACACCCTCCACAAAAAAAAAAAAAAACTACGCCTCATCACCCCCCACTTCTCTCTCCAGTCACAGTGATTTACAGCAGTGGACGGGTCAGAATAATGCCCTCCGGCAAGCACGGCCAATCAGCTTGAATTATGACCCATACGTGTGGAACGGGACACTGGCCGTTGGGGCTACAGGGCTAAACGCCACAGTGTACACATCAAGAGCGATTGCCCTGAGAGACTCAGTCCATCGATGAGACTCCGAGCCTGCAGTTTTGAGCAGCATGTGCGCTTGTATGCTCAGTGTGTGAGCATGAGACCAGAGAACTCGCACACACGGTGTAAGTTTCAGTGTTGTCTTCCTCAGAAGGTTAGCACGGCCACCTTTGTGAGCTAAGTGAAAAACTATAAACTTCTGAAAGGCTTGCGCTATTGTATTTAGATTTTACCACCCGTATTTTCATTCAGAGAATTCATCTTTAAGACATACTGATTCATTGTTTTATGGAAATCGTCTTTTGTTTAGTGAAAACGTGATAAATATGGTTGGCTAAAATTAAAATAAAAAAAGCGGCCTACTATGTTAGCCTGTTTGGTTGTCTTGAAACACAATGTTGGTCTCCGAAAGAAAAAAGGAAAGAGAAAGAAGTTTAAATAAGGGGGGAAAAAACATGCAATTGAGCATGACTAAAAGACAACGATAAGCAGTAATTAATATTCGATTAATGCCCAAGGAATTTCTTTTAAAGTAATTAAGCGTTTATTAATGCGATTTGTAACCCCTGAGGTGTCACAGGATATGCTAAATGAAATGCTAATGTTAAATTGCTCTGCCCCCCCACTGCCAAAACGTTCCACTGCAGCTCCTCTTATTGACGCTTAATTTAACAAATCCTCAGTATGAACTTCATCAAGTCAGATCAGAACTTTAATCTGTGCTAAATCTAAAGTAAACTTTGACACACAAGTCTAAACTTAGAGGAACTCCAAATCCCAAACGTAATTGCGTCAAAAAATAAAATCAGTTTAAGTCTGCCAATTGAATCACAAGTCAAAGAATAATATTATATTTAAAATAAAATATATAAAAAATAAAATAAATTCTGTAAAAGAGCTAAGAGTTTAGGTCTGCCAATTTTGCCAATGGAACCACAACAAGTCAACAAGAATGAATATTTAATTAATATTAAATATAAATAAGATAAGATGAAATAAAATGATAAAAGTGCCATTGTAAGTTTGTGTGAATAAGTTTAAGTCAGCCAATCTAAGCAGGGGTGTGAATCTAAAAACAGTATGTTTGTGAGAGGGCCTATCCATCAATTATGTTGAAGTTATTGCCCTCAGGTCCTAGATTTCTTGTTGGTCTGCATCTGCGTAAGTGCATAAGTTGGGTCAGTGTGTGTTCTTATGTGTGTGTGTGGTCATGAGGGCTGACAGTAGGCTCTGGAGGGCAGTGGGCCATGCCAGGTCGGCTCTCCAAACTGGCTGGAGCAGTGGGCAGCATCCTGACAGGGTCTCGCAACCCCTCTTTCTGCCTAATTTAACCCTGTTCCTCCTGCTTAACAAATTATGGCACCAACTTATATAGGCACCTTGAACCTCCCAGCCACTCTTCTATTTACCTCTTTCTCCATCCTCTTTTGTCCTCTCCATAGATCGGTCCATCTGTCATCGACCTCACTTCTCTTTTCACAGAATAAATAACAGCATTTGACTCTGGAACGACATGAAGGTGAGTAAATAATGACAGATATTTCCTTTTTGGGTGAACTATTCCTTTCATCATCTGGATATTGCCCATGTATATTCTTTCAATCGCCCCACTTTCTCATTTTTAGCTGCCTTACACCCTTTCATCCTGCGTGAAAGCTTTTCAACGTCCCAAATACCCTGACTGACCAAACAGTTTAATGTCAGTTTGCCCTCGTTCACTCTTTATCTGCCTGTCTCGCTGCAAATTGATAAATCTCAGACCTCACGGCCTCTCTTCCACTTTGACTGCTGCATGTCACTGCTTGTCTTCTTTCTTACTCTCCATTTAGATGTCTCTGTGCTTCCCTCAATCCAGCCCACACAGACAGCCAGACCTGATCCGTCTAAGCTCCATCTCACTCCCTCTCCTCCCTATCTCCCACATTTGTCTGATAGACAGCAGATCTGGGCTCCTCCTACAGCTGACAGCAGTATCTGATCCTCTGGCCTGCAGGTATCCCACCTTCCCTCAGCTTATGTGGCCCTCCAAATCCCACTTTCAAGCTCTTCTCCTCGCCTTTTCCTCAGCATCGGGACCGTACTTTGCATTAAAGCACTGGTAAATCTGGCAGAAGGACACATCCTGATCCAACTATCTCACGACAGCTGAGAACTGTAAAGCTAGTGATCCCAGAACAGCTCCAGTGCGGTGTGTCACCTTGTTGCTAGAGAGCTGAGGATGGCAGACTCAGGAAAGATGGATTTGAATAGAGAGGTAATGGACAAGGTTGTGGACTGGATCACATTTGCGGCCCATTAATCTTTTTTCTTTTTTTCTTTTTTTTTTACACAAAAACAGCGGGCAGACCGATATATATTGGTCAGTTTAATAAACCTGATTATATTTGGCCATTTAAAGTTGCCCAAAGCATCTGAGGAGCAGTGTTATCACTAAAACTAAAATATTAAACAAAAATCACAAATGGTGCCTTGCAAAATAATTAAAATGACTAAAATTACAAAAAGAGAAATAAAAAAGTAAAACAAAATTGAAATAATAAAACAAAATGACAAAGCACATACAATTACTAAGACACTAATATGAAAATAGAAAAGCTAAATATAAAAGCTAAAAACATAAAAATAAAAGCTAATTATTAGTATTAAAATATTGAAAATACTATAATAGCATAAAACTACTAATGAGTAAATGAAGTAAATATTTTGAATTAAATTAAATTGATTTCTTTCAATTAAATTAAAATAATTGTTCATATGCTCAATAAAGGCTCATATGCATATCCTATATGATATACAATGGAGTCCAAAGGTCTGGGATCACACTGAAAATCTGGGATTCAAAATCTAGTTTAAAACCAGGTAAAAAAAACTAAGAAAATGTTTGAATTGAAAACATTTAATAACTTGGAAAAATTCAAAACAGAACCATTTTAAGTCTCGCTGTTTTTGGACCTCAGTGTTTTTGAGATTTTTCCACATTATATTGAACTTTGACATTTCTGACTCCTACATATTAGCATCAGCCTTTGAAAACCCACATTGGTCAACCACTAATCAAAAAACTCAAAATGACAGACATGCACACAAGAATAAAACACACTACACACAAGAATAAAGTGTTTGAGACCTCATGATTACAGGCACGTACGAGTGTAAAAAATCTTGATACAAAACCACAGCACAGGTTCACCAAACCCCAATTTCTCTTTCTTCTCTTCATATATTACCAAACTAACGCCTTTCCCATGTCCATCTCAAATCCTTCTGCCTCCAGCTGTCATTTAGAATTCAATTTTCCCACTCTCGTGCCTAAAGGTCAAAGTTTAATAGGGAGCAAAACAATAGGCCTACCATAGACACAACAAACAAAGACCCGTGGGATTTGTTTGCTTATTCCTTCTTTTTTTAACCCCTTTTTTGTCTCCTCCTCCTTTTCTCGCTCCTGTCCCCCCCCCTGGGCGCTAACTGGGGCGAGTAAGGCCTTGTCAATATCCTGTCGCCTGATCAGTGGTTTATACCTATTTGGGAGGTTAATTGCCGTTTCATGGGCTTGTATTTACATGAAAAAGCCTTGTTAGACAACTAATAAAGACTGGGAGGTGGCGAGCCTAACAAATTAACAAGAGAAGCTGGAAGCGAAAGCTAATTACCACATCCAGTACACAATCATCTGTGCAAATAAACAAGCTACTTGTTTTCCTTCGATAGCTTGTTCTAGAACTACGCTTCACTGTCCGTTCACAGACACGGCTGGAAAGAAAGAGAGAGAAAGAAGCGTGAAGAGCAAGATGGGTCGTCAAGAGACCGGCTGGCCCACATGTATGTGTGCGTTCACATTGTTCAGAGGTACCTTCAGAAGGGTGGGAACTGTACAGATTAGACAGAGAGAAGAAAAAAAAGCATGAGAAAGAGAGAGAGAGAGAGAGTTCGAAAGGGAGGGGGATGGGAACAGTGTCCTCTCTTTAGCTACAAGGGGGGTCTTGTCAGCTGGAGTATTACACAGCAGTCGAGCAGCAAATTCAGGTCATTGCCTGTTTGTGTGTGTGTGAGAACATACGCTTCTCTGAATCAGTAGAGGGCATTCATACATTTACCACACTAAACTTTTTAGCGCTCACTTCAGGTGTGCATGTGCGACCAAGTTATTTTAATCAATAATTTAGTTGAATAATTAATCAAAGAAACGTGTAAGACATGACTTGGCCTTGAGGGTTTTTTTTGAAGAAGAAGAGGAGAGGAGAGGAGAGAACAGGAGAGGAGAGATATAATAAGGGGAGGAATATGATAAAGGACTTGATGCTGAAGCCAATGTCTAATCTGGAACCAGTTGGTGCTTTTCCACGGAAGAAAAAGAAATAAAATGACTCTGCAATTGTAACCTGGGTCCTGCTGGTCTATAAACAAGAATTGCTCAAATTTTATGTCATGAAAAAGAATAACGTTTAGAAAAGTTCTCAGAACAATAACAGTTATCAGGTTTGCCAAAATAAAATTAGATTACATAAAACTACAAGACTCTCATTAAAATCAACAAAGCTAGCCTTACTGGAAATGCCCAATGTAACAACACAGTGGCATTCTTATATGTAACTTTTAACCATGTCATCAAAAGCAGCTTGTCATTGCATAACGACTCAAATTATTCAAATATCCAAAGACTCAAGCAAGGACCATAAGGCAGCATGCTTATTTGTGGTCAGATTATGAATAGTAGTGTAGTAAGTTACACTACCGTTCAAAAGTTTGGAGTCAGAACGATTTCTTTTACTTGGTTCAGATTATTTAAATTGACAGTAAATACATTAATGCATTAAATTAATTAAAAAGACATTTATAATGTTAAAAAGGATTTCTATTTCAAATTTTTTTTTTTTTTTTTTACTTTGTTCATCAAAGAATACTGAAAAATGTATCAGTTTCCACAAAATACAACCGTTGTCATTATATGTATAATGTGTCTTGGGTTGGTTGTAGGGTCACAGGAACCAAGAAAATTTCTATGGAAAAAAAAATTGGTCCTGGTCATATACCAAAAGCTACCTTACGCTCGTTGCACCCTCCTTCACATTAACACGTACAGTATATGCATTGTGGGTGCAGGACAAACAAAGGATGTTGATCCCAGAACATGTCCGACATGGCTATTCATATATCATGTGTATGTTATCAGAACACTTTCGAAAAGGATTCTAAACATGTAGGCATTCACATTTATTTCTTTAAATGTCTCTGTCCTCTCACTTTCATATCTTGAGAGAAGTGATCTCCTCCCCTTCTCCCTAATTCAGCGTCACGGCTACATTTTGTCAGAGTCAGCAGCTAAAACGGATGGTTTAAAAAAAAAGGGAGGAGAAAAAAGAAAGTATTGATTAGCTTTCAAAGCTCCATGTGGGCCACTTTTATCGATTAGGAGAGCTGAGCTGCTGGCCTCCTCTCTTTCTTTCTCTCTCGCTCACCCTCTTTCTCTCCCTCTGGGCTCTTTGTTCGGGGAGTGAGTGATATAATGGTTCTTTGAGGAGTATGGAGAGTGGTGATTGGGGGTGGGGGGGGGGGTGTTGCTGTCTGTGGCATCTGGGAAGAGGGGGAGGCAGAGCAAGAGAAAGAGTGAGAGAGACACCAAGGAGAAGAAAAAAGTCTCAATGACAAAAGGTCAGGGCAGCCGGGCTTAGGGCGACGGGGACCAAAGAGAGTGAGAGGATAATCTGCTAAAGCCCCGAAAAGAGAGATTCAGCATGCGCACCACCCTCGTAGGGCCTAAGAGCAAATTTGCACATAAATAAAGAGCCAGCGTCGCTTTGAACAAGCAGGTCTAAAAGGAGAAGGAGGGAGGGAGAGAGTGATAGCGAGAGAGAACTGCAGCTGTCTGACGGTCGGCCAACCGTCTGGCCAGTTTAAAGAACGTCACCATTTTATGCCCCTGTTGGTTTTAGAGAGTCGGGGATAGGAAGTTTATCATTTTTGTCTTTCTTTCCTTTTATTCTGTTCTCAGCATTAGGTATAACCTTTGAAAAATGTTCCTTGACTTTTCCCAGTCTTTAGACTTCTGTATTGTTGATTGTGTATGTCCTCTGAGGAAAATTGTCTTTGCTCTTATACCTTAACAGATTTCTCTGTCATGTTTTATTTTAAAAATCCAGAAACAAAGCCATGTCATTAATGTATTGCTCAGATCATTTATATCTCAGACTTGCAGACAAAAACACATAACTCTCACCACAGTTTGAGACAACAAGTCCATTGGAAGCCTATAGGAGACATATGTTATTACTAAGGATTTTTTTCTTAAAGTGACGTCTCTCCATTTGCTCTGCATTTAATCTCATTGATGTCTAGGAGAAACAAATTAAATATTAAAAGGTAACGAAATATTTTTTTAGTAAAATACTTTTATCCCAGCTAAATAGGCAGAGACAACAATAAGTAGCCTAGCCTAAGTCATAGGTTGATTTCCTTGAAAAGTGTAAACACTGAACGTTGTCATTTATTGATTTAAATTTTTGCATTTAGCACTCTTTTATACTAAGCAACTTGCATTCCATTAATGCATTCAAAGTACAGTATATATTTCATAAAATCATGCTTTTCCTGGGAATCGAACCCATGACCTTGGTGTTACTAGTGCCATGGTCTACTGTTTGGGCAACAGAAATGCTACTCTATCACACTATCAAAACAGATTGAGCATTCTGACCATCTCTACAACCAATGGCATGAGTTTAGGGGTGGGGCTATCTGTTTTCTGAACAATGGAAGACAATGGGGAGTGTTCAGAAACTTCACTTACTTGTCATTTTTCTTAAGGGTCTGTCTGATTTGTTCAGCGTAAGTTTTTTGAGAATTTCCTTTGGAATTAGTAACTAATATATGCAAACGACTTAAACGGATTTGCCTTAAACTTGCTTTAATTTTTCTTGACGTGCATCAAAATGTCTCACACTGACAAACATCAATGGCATCCCCCCAAGAACTCTTTCATTACTAAGTATAAACAAACTAAAAAAGTAAATATAAAGATGATTTGAGTCCAATACTTCTGAGTCACCCGCTTAAAATTCACAAGAGGAACAAGCCTACATATCATCTAATGCTTCACTTTTCCTACTAAATACAGACTAAGAGCCCACGGCTAAAAATGATGTAATAACAACCATCTAAAATATCTCACCCACACCCTTCCAATTCTCATTCTACCACCTAAAGAAAAGCAATAATAATAATGGATCCCAGGATTCCGGTTCCTGAAGATGATGGGCATTGGGGCAGTTCAAGCCCAGGAGGTGGACAGGGATTGAACATAGCAGGTGGTATTGATCAACCAAAGACGTTATGAACTGTGATTTAGCTTTCATAAGAGTCTCAATGGGTATTGACTGGCAAATGAAAAGCATGTCCAAGTACTCCATCTTGAGTGCGCGACTAGAAGACGGCAACAAAAAGAGCACGAAGCATGCATACATGGGACATATATCCTGAGTATCCTTCGCATGAGAGTCTGTGCACATGCACAAATGATCAACAGACCGGCATGTGATGTTACTCAAAAACATTATATTAAATGACAAACATATTATTAGAATCTCCTTGGAACAACAAAGCACTGGAGACAGTATCACAAAGGAAGAAAGCAAGCTAGTAAGAGATTTCACAGAGGAGAGCATGCGGCCCACGGCAGGAGAGGGATTTGAGGCGGTGTGCGGCGCGTGGCTAGTCGAGGGACGGACACCGATGGGCACACGCTGACCGGCAGAGCTCTCTCGGATCACAGACATCCTGCCAGGACAAGCTAATCCCCAGTTCATCCCTTCTTCAGGTCCTGGGCCTCCCTGCTATGCTATACGTGATTTCACGGCAGCGTTTCTTTCTAAGAAAGCTGCAAGCTAAAGGGATAAGACCGGCCCCCAAGCGACAACTGAATCTCTCGCTTGCGGACATCTTTTCTGTCATTCCTTTCTTTTCTTTTTCCCCCCCCCTCCTGCTTTCTCTCTGTATTCAGGTCTTTTGCAGTACAGCTTACTTCTAAAACAGTGGTTGTCAGACGTTTTCTGGTGGTGGATAACTTCAACAGTAAAACAAAAAGTGCAGACTACCTGACACCCCAAATCTGGAGGAAATCACAATCTACCTCAAAACAATTACAAATGACTTTTTACCCTATCTTGGCTATGTTAAAATAGCAAAAATTTTACCACAATTTGGTCATTCATAGGTTTGCCATATACTGCAATTTTGTTTTTATTTAATGGAAATTTACAAGACTAAATTAATCAATATTTCACCCAAATTCTACAGGATCTGACAGTTGATGACAGTTCAATAGATACTAATAAGATGATTCATTCAATGTTGGTGCTTTTTGTTAATAATTTCATATATTTTTACTTAATATTAAGTACAATTAAATAAGGTAATATTTACTATTAATAATTAATAATAATTTTCTATAAATGTATTGAATTGTTAATTAATGATTATTCAATATAAACAAAAGGTAATATACTTATTATGTTTAAATATTTATTTATAAGTTCAAATTAAGTTCAAATATTTATTTAACGTTGTTTTAATGTTGGCTTTTTGTTAATTTCATATTCAAGTACTTATTAATTTAGTAAATATTGAACAACATTCAATTTTAACAATTAATAAAACTTTAAATATTTATTTATAAAATTATTGTAACTAATTATAAAATTACATTGTAGGCTAATTATAAAATAATTTAACATTTTAATTTTAAAATAAAATCAATAAAACAAAGTAATAAATCAATTTACAGACTTTTTTTTTTTTTTTGTATTTTACTTATGGGCTTTAGGTTAGTTTATGCATATGAAGAGAGGCCAGTAAATCTCAGCAAAGCGGGGAACAAAGATGTTGCACCAAAACTTGAACCAACGGCTTAACCAGTAGGCTATTAGTCGACTCTCACATTTTTACCACTGTTTGTTTGTTTTGTGCTTTTCAGTCTTCTGCACCATCCTCCTTTTCTTCACTCCCTCACCCTCCTGCGTCTCCCTCCCGGCAGCTGGCCTTGCTCACAGAAGGGTGCCCATCTGATCGCCTCTCGCTTCCGTCACACTCGCTGGGTCTCCGAGAGAATCAGGCGGAACGAAGTACACGCCAGGGTGAAGAGGGAAATATAGGAAAGACAGAAAGAAGAGAGGGATGAGGGATCTACTGACACCCCCACCTCATTGCCCCTGAGGGATGTACGGTACATACGTAAAGTACTGCCTACAAAAAAAAAAAAAAAGGTTTCAATGTGCTCTCCAGCCTGCCATTTTCCTCCTGAAACTCTGGCGGAGCACTGGAACCCTGAGAAGGCACTCACATCCCCCAATTAAGCCCCAGTCGAAGACTCCCCACACAAAAAAACACAACTTTAAGCATGTTAGCTTCGGTGCTACCCATGCAAGCATGTGAAAGCTACGGCTGGTGAATGGAACCACACTCGTTCTTAAAGGCAAAGCGATTACACTGAAAGGCACAGTATATGTGTCTAACACCAAGAGCACATCCCGCACAATCGCCACGCTGTCGAAAAGGTGGGAGGCACCTCACGCCCCCGTGTGCCCCACAGACAAACAGACACTGTGGCTTGAGGAAACCATGACACATTTCAATAGACAGGAAAAGAAAAAATAACATGCAATGTCCCAATCCACCATCCAATGTACTGTCTGGACCTCCTTTCAAAGAGCTTTGTAAATGAAACCCCTTCTGGTAATCCTTCAGAGCGTAAGTCCTCTCTCCCTCACGCTTTTCTTTTGTTTTCTGGAGCCGTTTCGCTTTATACCACCTGCTTTAGGGTCATTGACAAATAAGGGTGTCTGAGATGATAAAAAAAACATTCAAAATCTTTTAGAATTTTAGAAATTTTATTTTAAACACATGCCTAGTTCTTAAAAATATAATCTGTGTATCAGTGTTTGTTCAAAAAAAAAATCATAAATTCATTGATGCTAAAAATCAAGTAAAAAATACTATGAAAAAAATTGGAGTAGGATTTACTTTGAAACAAGTATTACTCAGAAATTGCTAGTACATTTCATAAACACTTCTGCAAACATTCTTGTAAAAAGAACTTTTTTTTACATCACAAGAGTGCACATAATATTTAATAATATGTATTAATAATACATTGATTCATCATGAATATTAAGACGTTTTCTTAGGGTCACTTCATTTGACCTGATCATAGCGTGCCTTTAAAAGAGATATATTTAATCCCTCTATGGTTGTCTTGTCACATTTGATTTAGCGGACAAAAGTTTTTTTTAAATATATATATATATATATATATATAAGTATGCAACTTTTTTCTTTTTATACAAAGCCCTCAAGAATTTTAAATTAAAATCTAAATGACTTTTAATTAAACATAAAAATGAATGTTTAATGTAAAATTGGGTGTACAAGTTTTTATTTTTTTATTTTATTTTTTAAACAATTGATCTTCCAATCTTCTTTCCCTCCTTTCCCCTCACCCATGTCCGAGACACCTGGCTGGAGCGGGAAGACAAGTTCTGACTCCCCTCCCTTTCCAATAACCAGACCCTTCGGTGTTCCATAATGTTAAGAGTAGTCAAGCATATAAATAAAGGTGAGGTGAAACGACGGCCCCTCGACTTGTCAGAACTGCTGAACCACAAAGAACACCTTGAAGGGCATGTTAACTGTCAATAGACTTCTGCGTAACCCTCCCAGCCATTAACATAAAACTAACCCTCCATTTCTACCTCTCCTTTAGATACGTGGATTCCACCGCTGTGGCAACATGCCCTCCATCATGTCACCCACACACACACGCACAACAACAACAACAACGCACATATATTCAAAGCACACCCCCTAAAAGTTCTACCACACCCTAATGCTAAAACATGCGCACATACAAACTAATGCCATGTTCGACACCGCCGCTACGTGACCAGACACTAGAAATGCAGAGGAACAGCGTGTAATAGGTGAAGCATGAACTAGATGCATATGTAAGGCCTGATCTCAGCTCTCTCACTCATGTGGGCTATTACTGCAGTGTGTGCTGGTCTAATTCTCCAGTCCCAGCAGTGTGCTTCAGCTCATAGACACCTCATATGGGCCCAGACAGGTCCGACCCATCATCAGCCTCTCCGAGGGGGAAGCACAGCCTCTGTGAACAACAGTTCTGAACAGCCCAGCATTTTAGCTGCTGTATAGACTCGCTGGGGAACATGTTCATGTCATCTCTTTGGAGCGTGTTGCATCACCAGGTAGTCAAACGAGGTTTTTTGGTGCTTGAATACGGAGTCCCACTGTTACCGTCACACTTACAGTACATACAAGGATAAAGCTAAATAAGATTAATTCGGCAACTGCCTGGAAGCTGCTCAATAGTTTTTCTCCAGAGAGCAGGTCCTTTCTTCAAATCTTTTTGCAATAATTGGTTTACCACCAGGTTCTCTTTGCTAATCAGTAATTAGTATGTGATTAAATATTCAGAGGATATTGATGCACATTTAGCACGCACTGGTAAGTAAATGATTGTTCAGTGTGGTTCCTGTAGCCATGCGTCTCTGACATTTGCCATCAGTCAAGAGTGTGGAAAATATCTAAATGTACCACAAAATGGAATTAGCATCAAATAACTACGGCTTTTAAACCACCCGTCAAAGACCATCACACCCACTGACAGGAAAGAGGAAAGTACAGAATAAAGGAGGATGCCACAAGAAAGTAAGAAGCAGCGATCATCTGCTATTACAGATGTTACATCTAGTAACATCACAGATTTTTGTCTAAATGCAACATCAAAAATATATATATATATTTTATTTAAGTTAAATAATAGTTAAAGGCAAAACTATTATTTTAACTGTTAGGTCCGTCTTTCATGTAAACATCTGTTCAGAAGTTTGGAGTCAAATACTTTGAAATAAATTAATACTTTATTCTAGAAGGATGCATTGAACTGATCAAAAGCGACAGTAAATACTTTTACATTGTGTTAAAAAAAAAGAATTCTGAGAATTTAAAAGAATCCTGGTAACAAACATTACCACAAAAACATTAGGCAGAATGACTTTTTTCAACATTGATAATAATAAGAAATGTTTCTTGCGCATCAAATAATACTACTAGAATAATGTAATAATAATAATAATGTCTGAAGGATCATGTGACACTGAAGAATGGAGTAATGACTGCGCCTGAATAAATCAGATTTTAAAATATATGAAAATAAGAAGATTTCACAATATCACTGTATTTTTACCAAATAAATGCAGTCTTGGTAAGCATAGATAATTCAAAACACACACACATGCATATTTGTATATATATATAAAAAAAAAAAATCCCACTCTAGTCTGGGGTCAAGACACTGATACAGAATGAGTTATCTGAGTCCTACACTTAATTTAGAATCCCTGACTGGGAGACTTGCAAAAGGCTGACCAGAGACTTCAACCCAGTACGTCCCATCATGCCAACAAGCCTTCCTTATTTCTACCAAAGGACCATTCATCCAGCCACACAGGTGATTTAACACTGTAACTCCACCTGCCAGCACCCCTCAGCTCACTGCTTTTGATTAATCATGCTCTAGGGGGGATTTATTGCATGCAAGATATTTGCTTCAGCAGTTTAATAAGCATGGGGGAAGAACAGGGAACAAGATTAATCAGGGTGGGCCTACCACTGGGCATACAGCAGAAAAAAAAAATTTCATAATTAATGACTTTGAATATGTACATTTGTTTGTCTGATACTGCAGTGTGCCAAGAGGACCGTACCTAAGGCATACAGTGTGTGTGTGTGTGTGTGTGTGAGAATACACAAGTGTGACTTGGCGTTGACGCCGGCTAGGTAGGCAAGGAAGCACTGACTGACTGTATGAGTGTGTGGAAACTCGTAACTTTTCCCCACATACTTGTATAGAGAGGGATGGACCGCCTCTAATCTTCGTTCTAAATTACTGATGAATCATCTCCACCTTTCCCTCACTGCCGCTGGCTTCTTCAGTATTAGATCAGCACAGGTATGCTATTCTTCCTCCTCCTCCTCCTCCTTTTCCTGCAGCACCACAGCTCATAATCGCTCTAACAAGGCCGGTGCACAGGGAGAAATAATGATGCACGATCGTGTTGGCCCATTTATCAGCGTGTTTTACAACGGCTGCCGCGTGGAAGTAATTAAACTCCAGCATCATTACAATGAACGCGCCCCTTTAATAGAGACACGATGAGGCTCCGGAGGCCTGTGCCGTAATTTTACCTCCCAACTCTGCTATTGAGGAGGGGGTTTTAATTAGTGCAGAAACAAGAGTGCCCAAGCGATAAGGTCCAAACAGTGGGGTTCAAACACTCCTTGGGGTTCTGTGTTTATCAGCTCCCATTTCAGAGGAGTGCACAGGGCAAGTGAAAGCTGCCTGAAGTGAGCCCGGCTCCAATGGGATGTAGCATCCGTGGCGTAGAGCTCAAGATTGCGGATTACTAGACGGATGTGGGCTGTGCCGGAGCAATGTGTGTAGGCTAGCTGTGGACTGAGTGTGTAGTGGATGTTGCCAGTTTGACGTGTTCTGAAACAAAACAACAACAAAAAATACACAAAAGGTCATAACTACATAAAAGAGGATGCGTCATTATGAAGGAGAGTGCAATGCCCTGAGTTTTCTCCCTTGGATAACTTGGTAGTAATTAGTAATAGTCTTATTTCTAATAACTGTCAATCACAACTATTGTCTACTGTGCTGCACCGGAAATTGTGGTGGCAACTGAGGCTAAATAAGGAAGCGTCCTTGAAATTTTCATTGATATGCATTGTAAAATTAAGTAAAATAAAGCATAAAATAATACACAAGGTAGCCTTGTTGGTTAAGTTTATTTTAACTAAGAAATGCTGGTCTTTTTAGGACAGGTATGAAGATTGATAGCAACACAAATCTATTCTCTTTTCTGGACTTATTCTGGTTTTAAATCATACCATTTTAATAAATTACACAAATCAAATCTATATACAGCTATTCAATAACCTCCAATTTCTTAAATAATTATCTGGCAAAATGTCTCATAATATGACTATTCTTTGAAATACTATGGCTAAAAATACTATTACCCACCACAAAAAAAAGACATTTTAGCAACTAATCCCATTTAAAACAAATTCATCACAAGATGAGTATTAAAATGTGACTGCACACAAATTCCTTTTTCCAAACCTACTCCCTCTCCTTGCACTCTCTCTTCAACTCGGTCCAAATAATTGCAGACTCTCAGGTCCAATCAGGCCACCAATTAAACACCACACAGTGGCGTCTGCACAGGTGCCTGCAGACAGCCGCCATCAAACAGTGTGGCCGGCTGTGGTAGCTGCGCTGTTAGCATTAGCATTAGCAATGTTAGAGAGCGAGAAAGTGGCTGTAAACATCCATTAGTCGTTAGCAGTCTCCTCATTATTCCTCCCAAAGCTCTCTCATTAACGAGGCGCTAGCTGACAGGTAAACACGGCTAATGGCAATGGCCTATCAATAATAGCATTGTGTGTTAAAGGACTGGCCTGTGGGGGAAGATATAAATAGGGCTAAACAGTGACGGTTTATCATTAGTGGGACTTTGCCACGAACAAAACGATGGTGGTCGCGAAGGTAGCGCCGTGAATAGTTGTAGCTGTCATCGTACTGTAGATATAATGTGTGTAGTAACAATATAATGTCAGAAAATGAGAGGAGGCCCTCAGTGGTACATACAACTAGTGCACAATTTTTAAATGTTTAAAATTGACAGTTGGGATCTTGTTCTAATGAGTGTGCCGGGATAGGTTTATGTGCCTGCGTGTGTGTTTACGGAAGGGTGGCAGGGAGGGAAGGTGTGAAGAAGAGGAAGGCGAGCGATGTTATTTATGTTTGCGCTGGGTTCATCCCAAGTTCGTTTTACCATGAGATGTCCCTGGGGCAGTAACAGCCATGTTGCTGTGTTTGGGACAGTGTGAGGCTGGTAATGGTCACGGGATGTACGGACTGAAGATTGGAGAGCTTGTCAGGGATCCATTACTGGAGTCACAGAGCAATAAATCAACCTTAAACCCTCTGTTGAAAACACTCATACAAGGATATCCAATACACACACACACACACACACAAACTTATTGGTGGCACTTATCAAGAAGAAGCTCAAAAAAGGCACTGAGAAAGTGAGAATGGGAATGACACCGAAGTGAGAGTCAGGGAAAGAGAGAGCACAGCCCATCCATAAAAACATCAGATGTAACACTTCAAGGACTCGGACATCATTTTTCCTTAACAACACACAAGTTTATATCATGCCTATCACATGCCACTGTAAAAAAAAGACAGTTGGGGTAAAAAAAACTCCAACTGGATTTTATCAGGCACAAAACAACATGCTAATTCACCAGACAAATCATTTCTTTTGTATCTGCTGACACTCAATGGGATTCAGTTCTTAAAGAGATAGTGCACCTAAAATTCACCTCATTACAAACTTGTTTGACTTTGACTGCTAAGTCAAAGTTGAACTGAAACTGTTTGGTTACCAAGATTCTTTAATATATCCTCTTTTACATTCCACAGAAGAAAGAAAGTCACACAGTTTGGAACGACATGATGAGATTTTTAGGTGGACTATCCCTTTAATAAAAGTAGCAATTTGTGAACAGTCTTCTTTGACTTTTCCAATGAATTGGTTTATCCAGTTCACAATTCTTAATGTTTGCTCACTGATCTGGTTCTGGTTCGAGTTCTGACTCACTGACTAAATGACTTGGTCACAATGGTTAACAATCTACTGGAATTAATGTATTATGATAATAGATAATGACTTATATTACAACATGCATTTAAGTCTTTGTCTTGTATTTACATGATATTTATATTTGTATGATATGTTTTTTAAGCTTAAAAAGCTCCCCCATTCCTTGTGATAGCATGTAAAAAAAAAAAACCAGTATATTCTTTCTCTTTTCCTGTAAAAATGTCAATACATACAGTACAGCTATTTACGACTCCCCAGAACGGTCATTAAACAATAGAGGTGCACACATGCCTGTACAGGAGAAGTTGTGTTCGGGAGGAGGAGAGAAGTGCTTTTGCCTTTCCACCACTCTAATTACACAGCCTGACCTCCCACCGGTCGCCCTGCACAGGCCCTTCTCAGATCAATATTCATTCTTTTAGATCTGTCATCTGCTTTTGACGCTATCGACCACACACTGTCTCTCCTCTCTCCTCCCTTTCAGATTTATTCATTTATTTAGCTCCCCCCGCACCCCCTTGACCCCTAAGGCTAGCTTTTGCACATACACAGGGGTCACTCTATATGAGATGGTTAACCTGGCATTATCCCTGTTTTTCTGTTTCTCTGTGTCTCTGTGAATGTACTAAGGGCTAGGGAGAATTGCCCTTGGTGGATTCCAATGGCGGTCATTTTCTATGGTAATATTTTGTAGACTCCCACTCTGCGCAAAGTGAGTATATTGGTTTTTGGCTGGTGTTATTGCGGATAAGAGCCCAGGAGCTAATGAACTAAGCGAGGGCTGAGCCAAGGTCAAAGCCTTCATTTAGGAATATCCAATGGGCATCTGCCACTCTGTGTGGATACACATGGTAATTGCTTCTAGCACTCTACAAGAGTTCGCTCTTAGGACGTTGTTTTTCTAGTTCTGACCCGTATTACTCATGTTCTGAGTTATGCTGATTTCCAAAAGAGGCTTTTAAAGTTCTTGGAAATTATACATGCTCCGGCCTCTTTAAAATTGTGGTGACTCTAGGTAATGAGGATAATGGCACAAAGGGACAGGACGCAATCAGAGATACAAAGTGTACTAGGTGCAGTGATAAGCAAGGTCAACTTACGCATATGTAAGGAAGATACATTTGGTGCTGATCTCTCTATCTATATCTGTTCTTTCAGTCTGTCTATCAGACCATGTTCTCTCTGTCTGTAAATAGTGCAAACCTTCAAACTTCTTAACAACTACCGAGCGATATCTAAGCAACCATAAACAAACCACATTTAGCACCCTAGCAAAGAGTTTGACATGGGAAACACGGTACACCACTAACATTTTCTTCAAAAGATGTAAACGTTTATGTATTTTGTGTGATGTTGTAATGTAAATCCCCTGAACTTTAACCCTGCTCTAACCATCACTGTGAATTCCCCTTTAATGTTTAGTGTGACAAGCCTCTGTACTGTCCCCTTCTGGTGACAGGCTTCAAATAAGCCATTACTCTATGGTCATATGACTGACAGCTGTCAATCAAGTTTGGCAAAATATGGAAACTCAGAACGGAGAATACAAAAACTCACTTTGGATTTCTTATACAACACTCCTGTTCAAAAGTTTGGGGCAAGTAAGATTTTTTTATGTTTTTAAAAAGAAATCTCTTATACTTACAAAGGCTGCACTGATTTGATCAAAAATACAGTAAAAACAATAATATTGCAAAATATTGTTCCAATTTAAAATAGCAGTTTTATTACATTTTAAAATGTAATAAAATAGCAGTTTTATTACATTTTAAAACGTAATTTATCCCTGATGGCAAAGCTGAATTTTCAGCAGCCATTACTGCAGTCTTTAGGGTCACATGATCCTTCAGAAATAATTGTAATGGGCTCTATGCTGATTCTGTGCTCAAGAAACATTTCTTATTATAATCAATGTTGAAAAACAGTTGTGCTGCTTAATATTTTTCTGGAAACATTGATGCATTTTTTCAGGATTCTTTGATTAATAGAATGTTCAAAAGAACAATTATCTGAAATAGAAATATGTGTAACATTGTAAGAGTCAAAGATTCAAAGCAATACCTAATGGGATATGTCTTTCTACTGTCCTCCCTGTTCGTAAACATGTTTCACTAATAAGACTCCTCCTCCACTCTTTTATTAACATTAGGTTTCCCTTCTATCCTGTTATTTGTCCTGTCAGTAAGATTTTTCACTAGTAAGACTCATGCCACCCGACCCGTCTGCCTGCATCTTCCAGTACGTCCGATAAATTGAAAAAGAGAGGTTACTTGGGCAAAGAGGCTGAGAGAAGTCCACAACAGACAGCCAGATGTCAATCATTTCTGTCAGCAGAATACCGGGACCCTACACAATCTTTGCCCCCTGGCATCTTTTATTTTCTGGGGGACTAGGAGGTTATGAAAGCACCGTTCCTAAAAGGCAAGAGAAGGAAAGGTGTGGAGAGTTAAATTTTCAAAGTCAATACCCCCAACAAATTACCCTGGCTAAAAGACTGAAATAAATAAGTGTGTGTGTGTGTGTGTGTGTGTGTGTGTGTGGTGGGTGATCAGGGGCGCAGAGGGGTGGAGGGATGAGGTGAACGCAGGGCTGGCTGGAGGGGTTTACAAAAATCAATAGACAAACAAGCAATGGAAAGGGAAGCAGGGAAAATAAGCATTTAAAGAAATTCCACTCCTTTGGACGGGGACGGAGATGAGGCTGTACATGGAGGGGGATGGTTGCGGGTATGAAGACAGAAGAGCTCCAGGGATCTTTGGATGAGGCAGTTGGCCCACAATGCCCTGCAGCCTGACAGGGTTGAGTGACCATATTAGCATCAGCAGGCAAACAAGGTAAACCTGTGTGGGTTAACGCAGAGAATTAAGGGTAGGCCCTTTTCCACCGATTCTCCTTGGCATCGGGCAGGTAAGGGACTTTGTGTTGCGGTGGTCAATTGCTAAAGAGCAAGACCAAAGTATTACTAATAGTCTGGTTTAATGTTTCAAGTGGTAAACGGGAGCGCAGGGTTGTGTGGTCGGCACCAAGGTAAACAGGTCAATAGTATTGATCTTGCTTCCCTCGCACTTCAGCCAGGGCCAGCAACATGTAATGCATTACAAGCTCCTGTTCTGCATTGCACCTCAACAGCAGTATAAGACTCAATGAGTGTGTGAATGTGTGCTTGTGCGTGTTCCTACGTACAGTATGTAGAGGTTGTATCTACCTGAGAGCATTTGATTTTTCAAAAATAGTGCACAAATTCACAAGTAGACTATTTGATAGTAGTATTTGTGTCCTGAACACCACCACTGTGTGCTACAATAACAACAACATCAACAAAACTAGTCATGCTTTCTCATTCACATGAGCATGATACGACAGGCTAATTGAAAACTGGTTGAAACAAAAGTTTTCAAAATCTACAGTACATCCGACATTGAATCAGACACTATCTCTCTCATACACATTGAATTTCAAGTTTTTTGTGAAATTTGTAAGACAACACAGGGATAGGGATGTAAGACAACATAGGGATTAATCTGGGATATTATTTGGGTGTTTCTTCATATTTTTGGCCCAGTGAGCTTAATGTAAAAATATATTAGAAATTTTTATATTATATTATAATATTAATAATTTATATTAAATACAAAAATGTAATATAAATATTTTTTTAAACTGTCTTAAAACCCATTTTCACACTCTCACTGGTTTATCTAATTTGTCTACTATCAATGTCCATCAGTGGAAACATGCATCAAAAGAGGATTTTGTCATTTTGTCTGAACCATTATTCTTCTTAACCCACCACGTGTTCAACATGTCAAGTTATGTACTGCGTTAAATAACATTCTATGACGGAAATGGCATTTTAATAATTTTTGGAATAAAACGTCTGACATTTTGTATCCTAAATAAACAATTAAATAACATTTTCATAATTGTTTTGCAATTACAATTACAGTTTGAAAGAATGCTCAATATAAGTACAATTCTATACATGAAAGAAGCAAAAATAAATGATGATGGTATATAGTTTAAGACACAGAAATGCCAATTTAAGGCAATTTATTGTTATTTCTTTTTTGTAATTCAAAAATGTTAATACATGGTGTCTGGTTAAAACAATACGAAAAATGATCAATGCATTTTAAAAAGGGCTGAGCAGTCCATTATTTTAGATCAGAAGTGCTGCACCAACAGACATCGCTTCACTCAATAACAGAAAATGTGATGTTAGTGGAATTTTAACAAAGTCTGAAAATTAGTAAGTGGATCTGATCTTTAAGTAGATTATGGTGTAGAGCAGGAGACGTAATGAAATAATGAATCAAATCTACCTCTCTCTCTGTGCAGTACCTCTGTGACTGTGTTACTCAAAGCAGGGCCCATGCCAAAACCAGTGCATGTGGGAAATAGATTAACTCTCTATTTACACCCTCTCCTGGCTGGCAGCGGTGGCCAGCGTGGCCAGCCAGCTGATGACAAGGGAAACCCCACCTCTCCAGAGCCCATTAAGACACTCAACAGACTGTGTAACCCTGATTATTGCATCACAACACCGCGAACGGCTGTGCAAATTATGGCTGGCTGAGGAGATTGGGTATTTCCTTAATTTAAACAATAACTCACTGCCCTACTCTTGGACCTCCCATTGATGTATGGCTCTTTTATTTAATGTGTTAATTATTCCAGCTTGATCTGTAATTCCCAGCGCAAGGATTTACAGAGGCTGAGACGGAGTGAGAGAGAGAGAGAGAGAGAGAGAGAGAGAGAGAGAGAGAGAGAGAGAGAGAGAGAGAGAGAGAGAGAGAGAGAGAGAGAGAGAGAGAGAGAAATAATATGAAACAGAAACCTTGGGGAAAGATCTGTTTAATTTGCTCCTCGCCAAAAACATCGGCCCTGCCCGCTTTATTGATTTACACCCCGACTCATCTTTCCATAGATTCACTTATTATTTTTCGATTCCAACTAATTCAATTAAACAAAAAACTTTTTACACATCTTGCCGCTGATGTAAATTCCACGGCAACATTTCATTTTTTTTTTTTCACACACTTACACTCACACTCTTAGTAACACATGCCCGGACACGGTCTCACGTTCACGCGCACGTACACTCGGCGGATCAGATTTCGCAAGTGTAAATGAGCCTGTGCCTTTCTCGCCGACTGACTCCGCTTATTATACTTCAGTCACACCCGAAGCGTCAATCAGAAAGCGTTGCCCTGCAAAGTGGCGCAAAACACCGTTTCGGCTAACCATATGCTACGCGTACACGCTCACCGCTCACGCTCCATGTCAGCTCGTGCCCATCCAGCCAGGCATTTAAGCATTGCTAAGACCCAAACGAGAGCTTTAAATAAGTGCGCTAAGGGGTGAAGAAGTGTGCCAAGCGGGGCACAAACATCCTGGCTAATACACAGGAACATTCTTCCACACAAAAATGGTTGGGAGAGCAAATGCTCTTCCTCTCTCTCCCACATTCACATGTGTGTGTGTGTGTTTGGCGAGGAGTAGACTGAAGTTAGCTGTGCTTGCCCTGGGGAGGACTCGTGGCCGTGGCGGTGTGACAGGCTGCTGGCAGATCAGGCTCCTGTCAGCCATGCAGGCCCCCGTTAAACAAGCCACACTTATGAGCCAGAAAAATAATTGGAGGCTGCCGCCCGCAATATGCTGCCCCCACTCTCTGTCCATCCGGGTGGCTTCAATAGTGTCAGCTTCGATTAGGGTGTGGAGGCCAGTGGAGAACACATTCCTTTCCACACTGCCTATCTATCTATCCCCCCCCAACCTCTCTCTCAGGTCCACTAGGATGAAAAGAGCGGCCTGAACTCACCCTATCGCCCACCTTTTCTCGGGAGGGCAAAGATATAGAGAAAATTCACAGAGTGGAAGGGAAAAAAACAGAAGGGGGAAGATTTGCTTTTTTTCCCCCAGTCGGGCCTGTCATGTCAGAGTCTCAGGAAGCCTGGCTGATTCCGTTGATGTTGCCGTATTGTGTACGCGTGCATGTGTGGGACGGTGAAGACATGCTGAAAGGGACAGGGGTGAGGATGTCACAGAAGAGCTTAGTGAGGACCGCAGCCTCTGATCTGACAGGTCAGCGAGGCCACGAGAGATACACAGCCGGCCGTGCGCACACTACATGGCCATTATCCCCCTTGGGACGGCAGGATCGCTGACCTACTGACACCGGATCAGCCTAACTAACACACCAGCCACTGTCTACAATGCCCAGTGTACTGTCAGCTTGGACACATGAGGCGCAGCACATGTAACTGCATACCGCGGCAGCGCGTTACACAGCAAACATGTCATACTGTTTGGACAGGGCTAAAACTATCTGACACGCTCTGCTGTGTGATATCCCAAACAACAGCCCACAATGCCCACCTTCCCTTCTGGCCATAAAACAGCCAGGCCATAGTGGCCCCATGCAGTCTTCAGTAAATTTCGACAATAGATATAGTCAAATATAATATTTTCGACACTCTAAAAAGGGACAGTACTTAGGAGGCTCTTTAATGATGTCAAAAGGGATAGGCCACTCAAAAATGAAAATTCTGTCATCATTTACTCACTCTCATGGCGTTCCAAGCGGGTATGATTTTCTTTCTTCTTCTGTGGAACACAAAAGCAGATAATTTGAAGAATGCTTTTGCCCGTCCATTTAAGGTCAGTGGGGTACGAAACAACAAACGACTCCTTTGACGTACATTTTCCATTTCACTTATTTTTTTGACATTTTTAAAACATCTTGTTTTGTGTTCTACAGAAAAAAATAGTCAACCAGATTTGGAGCGACATGACGGTAAGTAAATGATAAACAGAATTTTAATTTCTGAGTGGAGTATCCCTTAAATAGTTCAATGTAGGACCAAATAAAGATAATGAAATGGTATTTTGTGTTGAGATTTAAAGTCATAATTGAGTCTATATTTACTTTCAAAATTCGCAACTTTATTGGGAATGAATAAAAAAATTGTTTTATTTTTGTTTTAAAAAAATCGAATTGACTTTAAAATCTTTCTTTAAAATGTAGTAAGTCTCAAACAACTTTTCTTTTGGCTTATGTTAGCACGTCCTCTTATTTTTCAGCCCCTCACCTCATATAAGAGGCAATTTTTCATTATCCAAATCCCGACAGAAAGAAAACAACACATTTATGCATTTTTCACACGCTTTTATCCAAAGAGACTTAGGGTGTATTCACACCAGGAAAGTCCGATAGTTCACTTGCTTTGGTCCGGACCAAATAATTTTTTTTTTTTTTTTTTGGTACGGTTCGCTTTCACACTGCTCTTTTTGCAAGTGAACCAAAATTTGTAAACAAAACCACACGTGTGCTAAGGTCGTCCATTCATTGGACAAGGATTCTCAAGTAGGGAAATCAGGAAGTTCAAAAAAGGCTCAGCATGGAGATATTTCGTACTGCAATATTTGTTATTTTACTAATTTTGTGTTATTCTGTACAAACGCAATATGAAGAAACTGCGCAGAAGACGGATAAGGTATAAAGTTTTCATTCATAGAGAGGGGCTATGTTCCCACATTCAAATAATGAGATTCTTATTGTATATACTGCTAACAAGTGCTGTCAATGTTAACGCTTGCGATTAAGTTTGTCCAGTTTAACGCAGCATCATCCTTGTATTGTAACTATCGTTACATTATATGAACTGCAAAAGCTTTTTTTTGCATCTATGCGCGATTAGACTAAAGAGAACGCTCTGTATGTGAATGTCCAGATGCACACACTCATTCATTCATTCCATTCCAATGATGCACACACGACGCGCAGAAAGACGCGCAACAGTATCGTGTGGCCAGACAACGCGCCGGAATGGAATTCTCTTTCGCACTTGAACAACAATAACACAAACCATTATGCCAAAATCTCCGACTACGGAAGCCTGTTAACTCAAAGGCGCAGTGCTTTCTTGCAATTGGGTCGGTTCATGTTCACACCGTAAACGAACCGTACCAGAGTTCGTTTGGAACCGTACCGAGACCACCTCTTCAGCTGGGTCTCGGTTCGGTTGTTTGGTCCGCACCCGAGTTCGATTGCTGTATTCACACCTGCCCAAAAGGTCCGCACCAAGGGGGGAAACGAACTAGAGTTCGATTCAATCGAACCAAACAAGGCAGGTGTGAATCTGCGCTTACAAGGAATTCAAGCAATCAATTTTTTATACATTGGGAAATGGAACCATGACCTTGGCGTTTCTACTAAAATGAGTGGTAAACAGCATTTTATGTAGATTTTAATGTTCTTGACTATGCATTACGCTGTATTTAAAGAATCTCAAAAGGATCTATTGAGCACTATAAAAGAAGCAAATGACAATCATTTTGACCTCAGATCAGGGAATCAGACTGTATTCCACACCCAGATCTTCAGCCGCTCTCTAGGCCTCTGCATCCCTGTGGAACCAGTGCAACTGAGACTGGAGAAGGCGCAAGAGGTGACATTGAGCGTACCTGCGGTCTCGGTGGACGCGGGGCATCCGTCCGTCCGTGGCCGGCATACAAATAAATAATGCAATGTACACCTAATGCAGTGGTCCCAAACGTAGGAACCTGCCGTCGCCTCCAGCTGCCTTTGGGGTGGAAAATAATTACAATGCAGAGAGTGAGAACAGGCCTCCTATACACAGCGTAATGGGCCAAAATAAGGGGATGGAATGAGGCTGCCCTCTACGCTTCACTGCCTTTGCCACAACACACACACACAAACACGCTGCCCAGCTGAAAGTTACTACCACCAAATTGCCTTTGCATATCCCCATTCAACACTGAAAAAGGCTTCCATCTAGGAGGAAGTGAGAGTCACTTATAATGGAGGGATGAATACACAAACAAGTAAACAGAGGCCGGGAGCGAGTAAATAAACCTGCGGAGTGGAGAGATGGAATCATCTTGCTCGCAAATAACTTTTCTGTTTACCTTTTTTGTTTCCTACTGTAATTATGCATTATATTATGCATCTGCCACCATTCATAACAAATGTTTCGTTTAATGCTTTAAACGTTTCCACATGTTCTAATTATGCATATGAGAAAGCTCCGATACGTAGTGCTGTAGCATTATAATGCTGATGCCTCGGAGTATTGATTGGGCTAACAGATTAATTGGAAATGGAGTAACAGATTCACTGATCGACTGATTACTTAATTAAGTTTAGCAATTAAAATCAATTTACAGTCTACTGTGATTTACATATTTCGGGAGCAAGTTTTAGTGTCGGATACATTTATGTAAGATTTATACAACAGTAGACTGTACACACAGTAGAAGCACATCAGGATCCAGTAAACACAAGGAGAAAGGCTGTGCATGAGTAATAAAGGTGGTCGATATATGTGCTGTTTGAATGGAGATCAACGTGTTTACTCTGGCTCTCTCAAACCTCAGTCAGGGTTGAGACATAAGCCACTGTACCCTTACTTCGAAAAGACAAACTGTACACTATTCATGTTAGGTTGCCTCGCTTGACAGATTTCTTACAAAAGCAATATATGTATACAAGTACATGCATACTGTGAATCACATTCATAACAAAAAGAGTGATTTTAGTCTGTTTGGGGTTTCAGAGACCTCTGGACCATTTTGACAGCTTGAAAATAAACCGTTTAACATTGAAGTATTAGAATAATGCTCCATTATTTTCTCTTATGAGAGCTGATTGTAAACAAAAGTTTAAACTTAACATGTTTCGTGAATTTTGAATTATCTATGTTTGGAGTCTCAGAAACCCTACATATAAAACAATTTTCACATTTTTTATTTTTTTATTGTGGTTTTGTTGGGGTCAAACTGATCCCAAAACATAAATAATTTTATTAAAATATATATATTTTTAAATGAAATCTCTGAAAAATATTCTAGATGATATTCTATTATCAAGATATTTGATAATAATTATGATAATGATTTTTTTTTATTATTATCATTTTTTCCTCATTATTATTATAATAAAATAATTGTTATGGATTATAGGTCAAATTAAAACCTAAAAATAACATTCCCAGAATGTTGTGAATTGGTTCACAATCACAAATCCAATACCAAAGCTATAATAGATCATATGTTAAGAAATAAGATTTGCCAATGTAATTCATGTTTTAACCACATACTAAAGTTTTCTCAGTCTCCTCAGCTGCTCCTCAAGGTCAAGACAGAGTTTCTAGTCCCACAGGAAGAGCGCTGGAGCAGAGGCCTACTCTTTAAGCTTCGCTCCGCTCTCTCCACTGGGCACGGGAGATCCGGAGCGGGTTGAACTGATCTTAGCTGCCCACATCGCCCTCCTTCCCCCTGGGTGACCACTGCTCTGGGGTTCTGGCCACTTCCCTTTGAAGCTCTAAAGACTTTCGGTGGAGACATTGGATGTCCTTGAGAGGCCCCACCCCACTGTGACCCTAACAGGATCCAAAATTCCCTTGTCCCCTGTGTTATTTTCAGCCCCTATCTTTGTCTAGGCTTATACTAAGAAAAGGGATATACGAAGCTAGAACTCTACAGAAAAAGATTTTTTAGCAAACCAAATATGGTTTAAAATGTTAAAACCATGTGTGAACGAGCTTTGGATAAGACACAGCGAGTGATCTTCGATTTGCTTTGTTCTGAGGGAAAAAAGGAAATTATGTTTATTTATGTCAAAGTACCTTGTCTCAAGGTACTTTGTTGGTGCATGTTATTTTAATAATCACTGATTAAATAGTGATATTAAAAGTAAAATGGGGGCTTCAAAAACAAAATCGCAACTGTATGTGTAACCCAGTAGAGTTAAAGATATAAATTATAGCTTGAGAAAAGATTAATGCATGCTCATCATCAGCTGTTGGACTATCTACAGTGAAATATGAATGTGAATAGAAGAGAGTATATCAAGTTTGGAAAGACATTCGCAGCAGCCAACACATTTTCAGCTAAGAAATGTTGGTTCTCTGAATGTTCCAGGAACGTTGTAAAAAGTAATAAAAAAATCAATAAAATAAAATAAAATGTATTACTATCATTGTTATTAATATTATTATTACTACTTTTGTTTATATAAAATTATTTTTAATATAATAATAATACCACAGGCTTCTAGGCTATATTACAACAATAATAATTTATTAGTAGTAGTAGTAATAGCAGCAGTAATATTTTAATAATAATAATAATAAAATAATCATTATGGTTTAAAGTAGCGTTACTCAGCTGGTGAGTGGATACCGTTTTGAGTGGGTTGTGGGGTGTGTAGTCAAACAACAACAGCAAAACAACGTAATTCTAAATGGTTTTGTGGTTTTCTGAAATGGTTGAAATGGTTTTCTGACTTTTATTTTGAAATACATGTGTGAGTGCTGTTGACTCTTCTGTCAGATGCAGTTTAAGTAAAATAAATGTGTTGCTGATTCAAAAACTGTGGTCACTCAGATGAGATGTTGTCAGGCTATACCGGTATCTCAGTGTCATTATTCTAACATTATTTTCGTAAATTGTAACGAAATAAAGTCTCTCACCTCAGAAAAACAAAACGTTCCTGTCCTGTCAGACGTTAAACTGGGGTCACGTCACTGTTTATAAAGAGTGAATAAAATTACGAGCTTGCAACGTCGTAGCTTCATTTTCACTTGGTAAGTCATGAAATTACCAAAAAGTACCAATAAATGTTAATAAGCTGGGAAGGTTAGCTGTTCATTCTACTCATCAGGATCAGTGTCCATATGTTTTATTAACAGTGCATGTTATTATTATTGTGTATAATCGTAACGGTAGTTTCGATAACCTTAACCCAAAATACCACTTTATTTTCAATTTGTGTAATTTTCTATATTTTTGATGACTGTGGTATCATACCAACTTACTAACTTGATAGTAACTAAAACTAGTTTGGGACTGCTATTTAATAGCCTTACCTTATACTGTATTTTCATCTGTGTTAATGATATTCTTACAATTTTATGTGTATGTTAAGTAAAGTGGTACTTGTGTTTGTGTCAATCATTTTTGAGAAATCCATTTGCTTGCTTCAAATTCCTAAAAATTTGGGTCGTGGCTTAGGGAGCCAAACCAGTTGAGAACCACTGTAGGATCAAATTAAAACTGTAGGAATGTGTTCCCAAAAACATAACCAAATGAGAACCATGCACTAACGTAAGGGGAACGTTTTGTGTTGGCTGGGTTATAAAGACCCAAAAATGTCTGTCAACATTCAGAATCTTTCTAATTAAAATGAGTTGTTCATTCAGACACCTTTCCCACAGTGGTCTATGTTAGTTGGAAGTCATTATTTCACCATAATCCTTCTGACAGGATTCTCATCCTTCAGCATTTGATTTGGAATAGGTTGCATTTTCGTATGTCTTCTACTATACACATCAATATGAGTTGCATATTATGCCTAAAACTACATCCCCGTAAGATTCATTAGTATCTATTTAGCGTAGAACAGCAGCACACATAAAAACACAAATAATTGCGTGTACATCATTAGGTTTTCAAGCTGTACATTGCAATCTCACAAACACACCATACACGCACCCAAACACACACACACACACACAGCTGTCATTTTTTCCGAAAACAAGCAAGGAACACGCATTTGACCTGGCAGTCATTTCCACTGTCCCACCTCTATTTTCCTGTCATTATCGCCCAATGACGAGTACAAATATATGTGTGTGTGTGTGTGTGTGTGTGTGGAGATGTCACTGTGTCTCTCTGGCACACAGAGAGTAGGATCCATGCCCAGAGGCAGTGCCTTTGAATAACGGTAGGTTAAGACATAATCATCTACACGAAAGAGAAGATTCTCTTTGACCCATGTCACCTCGCCACCTCATTCACCAGAGCTGGCGGGCCAGGAGAGAGGAAAAGCTAATTGCAGAGGGTGAACCTAGAGGCAATAGCGGAGACACTGAGAGACAGAGAGAAGGAAAAGAGAGCGCGAGGGAGACGGAGAGGGGTATCCCACCGCTTTGAAGCTAAATGAGGAGCTCTTGTACCGCTCCAGAGACCAGGAGAAGGAGAAACATATTTTAGTCAGCTGACACCTGTTAAAGTCAGATTTATTGGGCACTCTTACATCTGAAGATGCTTGAATAAAGTCATGGGTGATTCGGTGAGTGCTTTAAAGTAGTGCTGGGTTTCGATTCAAATTTCAAGAATCGATTCGATTCCGATTCTCAAGATCTTGAATCGATTATCATTATTCGATTCGATTCGATTCGATCCGATCCGATCTTCGAGATTAAGATAAGTGTTTTTGAAAAAAGCATATTTTTTTTCCAGCTGTTGAATTACAGGACTGTAGTTATGCAACATATTGATACAATTATTATAGACATTTAACTGCAAATTAATGGAGTATTGATGGTTGTAAAGAACAATCCCCCTTCCAGAGTGTTGATACAACTGCTTTCACAAACTTGCACTGGTGTAGACGACAGAGGACGCAGAGGTATATCAGCAGCAGTAACCGCAGAGGATTGCAAGTAACCGCAGCAACCGCGATATTCACGTTTTTTATAAGGCTATACCCTTCTTGTTTTGAACTTCATGCATGTGTATTGAATGTTAAACAAGTTCATAATGATAACAAACAAGACTGTTTATCGTGGTGATGTGTAGCCTACAGAGGCTTCGCACAGACAGTGAATGAGAGAGATCGGCAGAGCGCGTGCGATTACCTGCGTCTGTCTTTGAAGTCATATGTGAGTCATTCCACGAAACGGGTACGATTTGAACTTACACATTTTTGAATTTTTTACCAACATGTATTACTTTTCTGAACACCCCACAACATTAATAACATATTTAACTTCCAGAAAAACATATTTTCCCACCTCAGGCATTAAATACTTATTATTATTGGTAATTATTTTAAGATATGGGCACTATTAGTCTTCAACCCCGTTATGGACACTATGGGAGCTCTCTGAATATAATTATAAAATATATTTTTAATGAAATCAACATTTTCCTATTAGTCAGATGTCCCTCACACTAATTCAGTAATTGCAAATGTAAAATGTACATATCATTTCACACTTATGCTATACTAAAGCCTGAAATGGGCACTTTGTGTGACAGCAACCTCATAATATTTGATCAAAGATGTGGCTTAACTTCAGAATTTGAACTAAAATCAGTATTCTTGTGATTGCTCTGAACATTTCAGACTGAGTTCAACAAACAATAATTTACTTTTTAATAAACGTAAAAATAAAAATTCATAAAAACGTAGGTGTGACGGGGTTGAGACTAGGGTAACAGGGTTGAAGATGGTAACGGGGTTGAAGAGACAAATACAGCTTAACATATGAGTAGTTGTTTTTTTGCTCAAATTCACTGTAAGATTTTCTATAAGCAATGTATTTTATTATGTTACCAAGAAAAACAACAGATATAAATTGCAATTGCAACTCAGTTTTATTAACCCGACTGCAGGAAAAACAACAATAACGTAGTATACATTAGAACATTATAAAATGACTGAATAGGTCATCAAAATAAAACGTATAACTTGTGTGCTTTTTTGATGTATGTGTGGGTGTGTGTGTGTGTGTGTGTGTGATTGAGCGTGTGTTTGTGTGGTTTTTTTTTTTACATGTGCGCATGCTTCGTGGCAAAAAAGTAACAGGGTTGAGTGTGACGGGGTTGTGATTTTTTGGCTAAAAATGGCCACTGCTCTATATGTGGTGAATAACAGGAGAGCACATGGAATGCATGACATTAAGAAATCATGTATGCTTTTGAAATAACAAAGATAATTTTCACAAGTAATAGAATTCTATCTTTATTTGATGTAACGGGGTTGAGTCGTTGAGCTTGACAACCACAATATCACAATTCTAAATAAGTTATAGTTATAAAAGTAGTTGGTAACTTGCCTGTGTCTGCACACAATGTTGTTCAGAAGACTTCTATGATGTTACTTCCTGTTGTTGATCTCACATAAGGATCTGTTCATTATTTTTATGGGGGGAGAATGATGTGTGTAACGGGGTTGAGGGATTACTGAGGGACGGAACTAAATAATGTGATTTTAATGAATAATCATGAATTAATTTTTTTTAAAACCATTACCAGCAAAAAAGCACAGATAGATATTCATGGGAATGGCAAAATGTATGGACTTTTTTCTAATTTTATTATTCATATTCCAAGTACACTTTCATAGAAGGCCATGAGGGACATGACAAAATAGGTGGTGTCAACTGAAAAATCAAGATAATTTCTAATATAAAGATAAAATGTTTGTCATTATTTTTAAACTCTATTAAAGGAGACATTTCAATTGATACAAAAAGCTTTTAATAATAGATTTTGGTGACCCAATAGGTAAAATACACTTAAAAAGGTCAGAGGGACTCAAATCGTACCGGTTTCGTGGAATGACTCATGTATTTGTGAAAAAGGTTGCCGTGTCAAAGGAAAGCGAAATATTTGTCGTATCATCCTTTAGTTTTAACGTTCACGTCACGGGTATTTACCATAAATGCGCGTCAGCAGCAGCGCTGGTCAGCATCCCACTGCGCGAGGAAGCCGCGGGGAAATAAAATCAGCGAGTCACGCATTGAATCAATGCCATATTGGTCTCTAATAAGTGAAGCATCAGCTTCAGCGTTACCCATGCGACGCATTGCTGCTCAGCTGAGCCTTGAAAAGTGGAACTCAAAGTTAAAAAATAATTAACACCTTGTTTCATTACATCTCTTTTAATGAATCAGCTTTTTTGAACGTGTTCGTTGAATGAACGGTTTAATGACTCACTCAAAGCCCGTTGTCGTAACAATGTGCGCGCTGAGTGAAAGCCTTTCAATGCGCATACAGGGATCTCCCAGTCGCGGCAAGTTAAAGTTCACGGGGAAAATGTAAACCTATTAAAATCGATCCTCTGAGTTACGGATCGATCTTTAGAAATTAATATGAAAATCGATTCAGAATTGGTGAATCGATTTTTTCAACACAGCACTACTTTAAAGCCCGCTGACTTAGTGTGCATTCTCAATTCCCCTGCTCTTACACACAGACAGGGTCCAGAATTAACAGTTGGCAAGTGCTAAATGCATGTAAAAATGGCTTTTAGTGGGTTTCTAAATACATTTATTAAAGACGAGCTCTGTGACTCTCACGTCTTCTAATATAATTTACCTCTATGGAAAATTTAGCATTTTTGGTGGGCAGAAATAGTTTGTCCCTTTATCACTTTAAGCCTATGACTGTAAATTGCCATTAAGCAACTATAACATAATACACAGAACAAAATCAAGATGGTTTGGAATGTCAGGTTTCACTTCAGCAAAAGATGCTGTAATTGTTTATTAAATAAGAAAACCAATGAAGTCTACCTGAGAAAGCTATCCAATAGCATTGAGTTGCAGTTTTCCAGCTGGCTCAGGAATCCCTGCATGTAACCTATTCAATTTGAAATCTTTTGCCAACTTATTTGGGTTTACAGTGTTGCAGTTTTGTATGCTTTTCTGAATAAAATCAATTAAAAAGGAGTATTGTGTAGACCTTAACAGATTATATAAGTCCATTACCGGGTATCTACAGTACAATAACAATGAAATACTTGCAAAAAAAGTCACTCAATTTGTATGGCTGTTAATGCAGACACATGCTTTCTGGAACCAGACAGTGTGGTTACAGCATCTATCAACAGGAGCTAAAGCGGTCTTGATAACAAGCAAAACTTTGAAGAGACAAAAAAAGGACTAAAGAATAGGGAACACAATAATTAGCAAAATCCACTTATAGGCTAGATGAACTCGTTGTATAGGCTAGATGAACTCACATACTGAACCATCACAAAGAATTCTATCCGAGAGCTTTTTTTTTTTTCTTTTCTTCATTTGCTGTCCCACTTTTACCGTTCCTGCTGGAGTCTGTCTCTCCACACGGCTTGTGGTCCACTAACCTACTTTAGAACCACGTCAACACATCCTCTCAGGTCTTCCTGTCTCGACTGTCGTTTGAGGTAACTCAAGCTTTTAATGAGCTCTTAATCACAGAATCCCTGAAAAATAAAATTCCCTCCTCAGATACGAGAGATTCTTTCCACAGAACGAGACGACTCTGTGCGCTCAGTCAGTGAAAATTCATGAATTCAAAAGGCTGAGCCGATTTGTCTAAACACAAAGGAGCAGAATCGGTTCAGGAGATCAAATCTACTGAGGAGTGTCAGTTGAGGCATCTCATGCATCACAGTAACATGAAGTTCATTCATGAATATACACAAGCCAAATCACAGAGAGGATTCACATGGCTTGACTTGGCATTTCATCCTTCAACTGTCTCACTGAAAACCTTTTCCCTAAAAGCTAGCACGTTATTTTTTTTCCCATTGCTTTCTTTTTTCTTTCCTCAGGCTGTGGAATGCATGATTGACCTCAACTTCAAAGGCAGGACAAAGAGCAAATTTTAACACTGGAGCTCTGTCACTTACACAAACAGGGAAATACATATAAAAAACGACAGACAGAGACACACACACACTCAGGGTCCAAAATTAACATCCTGTAAACAGCAAGTGAAAACATCTCAGGCTACAACTATGACCCTTGTTCCCTGAGAAGGGAACGAGACGCTGCGTCAAAGACACCACTTTGGGTAACGCCTCCAGCATGATAGCGCCTAAAGAGTGTAGACCTTCAAGGCCCGGACAGGGCATAGTAGGCGTAGACTTTTCTGATCAGCTGACACATGTGGTGGAGTATAAAAGGCCTGCAGGATAACAGACCATGCCACATTAGATGGCACTAGAGTTGTCAAAATGTACAGACTTCGGTACCAAGTCGGTTGACTCAATGAGTGGAACTTAATTGAGCGGAATCGTGAACACCTCTGATTGGCCATTGTGTTCACGCGCTCATCGGATATGTCTGTGATTGGCTACAATGATCAACACACGGAAGTGATTGCAAGTTTTTTTTTAAAGCGGGAGCTTTTGAAAGCACAATCAGCCGTCTATCAGAGGACCGGTCCGCCAATAGACGCCTTCTTTCAAACGCTCCGGTGTGTATCTGTGTAAGCGCTCGGTGAAGAGCGTCATTGATGTATATTTACAACATGTTTTTGAAGCGCTGATCATTGTAGCCAATCACAGACATATTTGATGAGTGCGTGAGCACAATGGGCAATCAGAGGTGTTTACGATTCCGCTCAACAGCGCTCAAAGTGTCACATTTTTTAAATTTCAGTACCGACTTGGTACCGAAGTCTGTACTGTTGACTAGGGCTGTCGCGATAACCGCAATATTGTAGTACCGCGCTACTGACAAGTCAACCGCAGAGGATTGCAAGTAACCGCAGCAACCGCGATATTCACATGTTTTTTTATAAGTCTATACCCGTCTTGTTTTGAACTTCATGCATGTGTATTGAATGTTAAACAAGTTCATAATGATAACAAGACTGTTTATCATGGTGATTTGTAGCCTACAGAGGCTTCGTGGATTTGCACAGACAGTGAATGAGAGAGATCGACTGAGCGCGTGCGATTACCTGCGTCTGTCTTTGAAGTCATATATATTCGTGAAAAGGTTGCCGTGTCAAAGGAAAGCGAAATATTTGTCGTATCATCCTTTTAACGTTCACGTCACGGGTATTTACCATAAATGGCGTCAGCAGCAGCGCTGGTCAGCATTCCACAGTTCGAGGAAGCCGCGGGGAAATAAAATCAGCGAGTCACGCATTGAATCAATGCCATATCTCTAATAAGTGAAGCATCAGCTTCAGCGTTACCCATGCGACGCATTGCTGCTCAGCTGAGCCTTGAAAAGTGGAACTCAAAGTTAAAAATAATTAACACCTTGTTTCATTACATCTCTTTTAATGAATCAGCTTTTTGAACGTGTTCGTTGAATGAACGGTTTAATGACTCACTCAAAGACAGTCCGTTGTCGTAACAATGTGCGCGCTGAGTGAAAGCCTTTCAATGCGCATATAGACGCTGTTTAGTTTCGGTTACATTGGTTACTGAAAATGTCCTCGTTTTTGTCCATGCTGCCCACATCGTAAACGTTATTTATATAGCAACAAATACATAAAAATTAAATAAATAAATAAATGGCGGTAATACCGCATATCGCGCTATTGAGTCACTCAACATTACCGCAAGGGAAATTCCATAACCGCGACAGCCCTACTGTTGACAACACTAGATTGGAATAGTTCCACACGTGCTTTAGAAGCCATCACGCTGGAGGCGTTCCCCAAAGCGTCATATTCGACGCAGCGTGAGTTCCCTCAAAAGGGAACTGGCTTTGGTGAGAATTTACCATAATAGGAAGGAACCACAGTATATAGGGTGAATCTGAAACATACTTTGTACTTTTGATGTCAGCAATTTACTGTTAGTCATGCCAACAGTGCAGATCAACAAATCATACGACAAACATACGACAAACAAGCTAGAATACAGTCATGCTAACATAGACTCATTGCCCACGGTCCCAGACTACCATAGTTAAACATGGTTTAAATCAGTAGAAAAAAAAAATCATCTGACCCTCACTGATGTGAGTGATTCAAATCAAACTATCTACTAAAGAGAATAAGAAATGTATTCTTTTATCTTAGTGGAAAATCTATTAACTCCATGTGGTGACACATATGCGGAAAAAAATATCTTAACAGCTTTAGATAAATTAAATTTTAGTACTTTTTTTTAAACATGTTTTTTCTTATTAACTCCATGTGAATATTGTGTTTTTAGCCATAGTTTTTTCTTTCTTTTTTAAAGCATTAATTTTACAAAATTCTGTAAGGTTTATGATTAAAACAAGAAAAAACAATGGGTCACATTCACTAATAATTGCATTGATTGCTCATATTAATACACACAGGAAAACTCACCAAAAATTTCTACCAAATTGCATCCAGACATGAATTTGTTGTTAACCTCGTTGTAATGTTAAAGGCTTTTGGAGTATTCTAAATGAGTGACCGCATGCCTGAAATTAGTCATTTGCATGGTGCGCACCTAAACCATCACCATAATAAGGACTTTCCACACAACCCTCCCTTTACAGCCTTTCGTCACGCTCAGAAAACATATGACGACCTCGACTGAGAGCACAGCAAGATCCTCAAGCAATGGCAAGTTTGCCATCCTCAAAACCGGTTCAAACACAATAAACACTTTTTTTTTACAGACCCAATTACAAACCTCTCATTAGCCAGCTGTACATACGCATTTCTGTATTTTTCTGCATAGTAACTTCACTGCTCGAGCTACTGTATAATGCACCTTTTTTTTTTTACTCTTTTACTGTATAATACATGAAAGATCTAGTATCTATGTGCAAAATTTCATCTTGGGTTATAAGGCCTCCCAGTGTTTGTGACTTTTGCGTACATTTGGTTTCGGTTGTTCCTAAACATTTAAAAAAATGTTGAGTACATTTTAGTATGAAAGTTATTGCCGAATCATTGTTCATGTAGCTTGGTTTGTGAATGAGGACCAATGCGTCAATGGGATAAGATTTTTTTTTTATTAAAATAAAATTATATATATGTTTTGTCTTTATGACAACTGAATCATTTTAATCTTTTCATTACATATTTGTGACAAACACTGCTGGTCATTTTGTCACATCATAAAATAATTTTTTAGTAAAAAACATTTTTTTTTAAATCACAAAATTGTTGAGACATCGGTTTCCTAATTATTTCTTGGCTTAACGTAAGGAGTTTACCTGGTAACAAGACAAAAATACAAGAAAAATTGAAGAGGAGTGCACTAAACAAACTAGACACAACAAAACACACTCAAATGACACAAATGTGTCACAATCAAAACCTCCACACCCACACACACACACTCTGAGTCAGCCAGCGATGAGGGACAGCTTTAAAGGTAATTGATTTTATCCCCGCCTAATTTCCCCTTCTCTCTCCCTGGAGCTTCATCAGCAGTCTGTCAATAGGCTTGCCGGCCAAGCTTCATTCGTTACTGCCAAGGAAACGCCTCAATCAGATCACCATCACTCACTCACACACACACACACACACACACACACACACACACACACACACACACACACACACACACACACACACACACACACACACACACACAGAGCACCCTTGTGGAAACCCTGCAGCAGAGTTCAAATACTCAGAAATAGAGAAGTGCTGTCATACACACAAACACAAGGTACAGGCTCATTAGAACTACTGTACATACACGTGCACACATACGGATGTGCGTACACACAACGCTGGAGAGTAAATCAATGCTTGCAGCTAATCACTGGTTGATTAGCGCGTGTTAAGAGAGGCTGCAGTAAAGATGGGCAACCATGTCACTGTGAGTCTTCAGGCCTGATTGACTGACACAAGACTTGAGCAACTTTACACTGACCTGCAAAAACACTGTATTACTTATGAGATCTCAACTATTCAAAAAAGAGAATTCAGCCAATAGTTCACCCAAAAATGAATATTTAGTCAACATACAAGTTTGAGATGACAAGAGGGTGAGTTTTCATTTTAATGGAATAACTATAATTTTATGTTGAAACCCAAACCTGCCCCCTAAAACGAGACTCAGATTGAAGACCGTACACACGAAATTCCTGGGCAACACACACTAAGATCAAACGAATCATTCAAATTAAAACAGAGAATACTTATATATTATTTAAATATATAGGCCTAAACATACATGCATATAATTAATAGATGTAGCCTACACTACCATTCAAAATTTTGTGACGATAAGATTTGTTTTGTTTTTTACTGTTTTTGAGTCTCACGCTCACCTATCAAAAATACAGTAAAATCAGTACTTTTATTTAATATTACGATTTAAAATAACTGTTATTTTATTTTCAAAAGTAACTTATTCATGTGATGGCAAAGCTGAATTTTCAGCAGTCACTACTTCAGTGCAACTGTGACCACCGGTGTCGGGGACTAACGTTAAGCAACGGTCAGTAGTGTAGTAGATCAACTGTTTTTACTTTTTAGAGTGATAGAGTAGTAGATTATTCAGTAACAAGCTTTTCCAACAAGTGGCGGTAGTAGAGAAAAAAATATATACAATATTGTATTGTTAATAGACTGTCTTTTTTTCACATGTAGCATTGGAAAGTCTGAATTCTAGTAGACACGCTACTTTACGGTAGCCTCCATAGATAAGCAAGCACGCGATTGCCTCCTTTCCCTCCCGTATTTATCTAACACATTATTCGCACTTACAATACATACAAAATTATCCTTCTTGCATACGTACCTTGTACTTGCATTATACCTGAATTACATTGAAATGTAATGTTAGAGGTTTTAAATGCATGTTTTACTTTTACCTGTGTAATGTGTGTGATGTTATCCTGGGTCGGAGGAGGCGGCGGCGAACCAGAGCACTGCCGGAGACGGTCTTTTATGTTGAAAAAGCCACGCTTTTCCGGTCTCGCGACGCGAGTCACCCGAAAGGGGATCATGTGAGGTCATGTGACCATTATAAAAGGACCATTTGCTCAAATGTAACAGAGAGTGGTGCAGGTATTATGTCACTCACTTTGTAGGGCAGTTAGCATCAGGCTGGTTCCCCTTGACGAAAACCCAATAGGGTTTTCACGTAGGCTTTTGGATTATTGTTAAAAACGGCTCTTGATCAATAAAAGGGGGGAGGGGGTATCCTTTTGTCAGTGGCAGTGTTGGTTCTCTCTAGAGAGTATCTCTCGTACTGCGTAATAGCTTACGCTAGGGGAAAAACTCTTTTCCGCGAGATATTGAAGCCAAAAATTATCCTTAATTTTTTATTAATGTAAAACGCTTTGCAGCAGCAAGCAGACATAGGCGAAACAGCTCGCGCGCCTATTGGTTGCTCTGCAGCAAATGCAGCAGCCTATCGAGAGAGACTCTGCGTGACGTAATGACCAATGGGGGCAATTCGCGCCCATATCGTCACGTCCCGCCAGAAGGGGCGTGGTCTCACCCTATAAATATGCTCGTTAGGCTGATACAAGCTGATTTTTACCTCTTCAGCGAAGCACACGCATCGCTGGATCCGGAGTGAGAAGCCGCGCCGTCTAAGCAAGCCTTTCAGCGGGACGAGCTCTGGAGTCGCTGGCCTCGCCGCCTTCAACTGCCGTACCTGCTGCGCTTTCCGGCGTTCTATATCCTTTCATACTCTGTGTGTATTTACTCTGTTGAGAGTGTTTGCTCGCTTACTTGACGCGACTCACACTTCTCTCACAAAAAGAGCTGCGTCTTTTTAAAGATGCCTTCCTGTGGCTCGTGCCGCGCCCCGCTCAGCGATGGAGACCGGCACGTCATCTGTGTTTCCTGCCTGGGTGAGGATCACGCGGCTCTCGCGCTCGCTGACGGCGGATGCCCTCATTGCGAGTTTTTGCCCATGGTGACTCTGAGGACTCGCCTGGCATCATTCTCCGAGCCTTCACCGCAGCCCGCCGTGGTGCCGCGCCGCAAGAAGCGCCGCGCCCAGCGCGCTCCCGAGCTTTCTCCAGCCCGCCAAAGCTCGCCGGTTCGCCCGCCAGCTTCGCCGGCTTCGCTCGAGTCGCTCACTGACGGACAACGGCCGCCGCCTGCCGCCGCGTCCATCCACGAGTTTGACGAACCCACCGAGGCGTGTTCTCTTCTGGCATCCGATAGTGAGGATTGGGCGAGCTCCGTGGATCTCCCCTCCGCTAGCGTTTCCCGCCAGACCACTGGTAAGAGAGCCGGCATTGAGACTGAGCTGATGCGTCTGCTCTCTCAGGCCGTGGAAAGCATCGGCCTCGATTGGGAGGCGCCCGCGCAACCGCCGCACAACAGGCGAGCTCTGTGGACCTCCGCCTTCTGTCCGCGAGTCGTCAAGGTAACGGGCCAGCATCAAGACCGCGAGCCCTAAAAACCGCGGCTAGCTTTCTTTGCGTTATAAGAAATCTACCCCGCCCCCCATGGGCGTGCATCACCGGCAAATGAGAAAAGAGTGTGTTTTAGTCCCCGCCGAGGCCGGATTAATCTACATTTCTCAAACATTTCTCAGCTCCTAGTTTGAGCGGCTGAAAATGTCATTATTGCAGCAATGAGCCTGTTGTATAACACGCACACCTGCATACAAACGCCGACACACACAAAACTGTGATGACGCTCTCTTATCTGCTTGCGCCAGTGTAGTTCTCCCTGTGGGCCAGTGGCGGAACCTGAAGCTTTCACGCGAGAGACCCGTGTTCGATCCCGGCTCTCGCAGCAGATACAAATTTAGTCTCGCCGCGGCCAGACTTCCACCGAAACTTTTCGCTCGTTCAGTTCCAGAAAATGCGACTGTTCCAGTGTATTTTGCAGTAAACAAGCTGGTACCACGGCCCGCTTGCCTGCACATAAAGGCCGTTTCCATGGCGACCCAGAAAAATCATTGTATTTCTGGTTTTCCGGCCACAGCCGATGGTGTTATAAGTGTAATAAAATGCTCACAGCCCAGTGTTCATTTCTACACACAAACACAGCCCGCCACGGTACAGGGCTCGCACAATTGTGCCTTAAATGTAGTGAATGTGCCCACAACCCAGTGCCCACAAACACTACCACAGTTTCTGTAAAACGAAACCAACACAAGTCTTCCTAGCCTCCTAGGAAATCGACGGTGTTTCAGTCTCGCCGTGGCCAGACTTCCACTGAAATTTTCGCTCGTTCAGTTCCAGAAAATGTGACTGTTCCAGTGTATTTTGCAGTAAGCAAGCCAGTACCATGCCCGCTTGCCTGCACACTAATGCTGTTCCCACGGCGACCCAGATAAATCACATAAATGGTGTATTTTCTGGTATTCCGGCCACAGCCGATGGTGTTATGAGTGTATTGAAAATGCCTACAACCCAGGGCTCATTTCTACACACAAACACAGCCCGCAAAAATGCAGGGCTCGCACAAACAATCCGGCCACGGCCGATGGTGTTATGAGTGTTGTAAGAATGCCCACCCAGTGCCCATTCCCACACCCAGACACAGCCCGCCACGGTGCAGGGCTAGCACAAATAAAATCGACTCAGGTCGATTGTGCAAACAATGTAGTAAACGCGCCCATGTCACCATGCCCGCTCACACTACATGCTGCGTGTCCCTTGGTTTCTGTAAAAACGAAACCAACACACATTCAGTCGGCCATGAACGACAGTGTTTTCAGTGTAATAAATGTGCCCGCAGGCCCGCGCCCACATTTTCTCACAGACACGCCGATTCCTACGGGATCTCCCCCGCTCGCTTTTTCTGCACAATCTGCCATAAAAAAGCTGAGCGCGGTCAGGCCGCCCGCTGTGATCAGCGCGCCCCCCGCCTCGAACGCTGTAAACACGGTGTTGTGTTCCCAGTATGGCCGGGCCCTCGAGCTGCCGTTTTGCCGCGACCAGAGCCCGGATTTCATTCTGCCCCTAGCTATTCTTCAGTCCCGACGTGGGACCTTTCCACGGTCCTGGAGGCCATGAAAGGCGCCCCGTTCGAGCCAATCCAGCTGGTGGACATGAAGCACCTGTCGTTCAAAACAGTGTTTCTCATGGCTCTCGCTTCAGTGAAGCGCATAGGGGACTTACAGGCGCTTTCAGTAAGCGCGTCGTGTATGGAGTTTGGGCCTAATGACTCGAAGGTCATTCTCAAACCAAAGCACGGGTATGTCCCGAAATCCCTCAATACACCGTTCAGGGCCCAGGTAATTTCCCTGTCCGCCCTTCCGGTTCTCAGTGAGGAGGAGGATGCGAGTCTCCTTTGCCCCGTTAGGGCATTGAGAGCTTATGTGTCACGCTCGTCTGTTTTCAGACAGACGGAGCAGCTTTTTGTTTTGTTTGGCGGGCGTTCCAAGGGACTCGCCGCCTCAAAACAGAGCCTATCCAGATGGATAGTGGATGCCATTGCGTTCGCTTACTCTGCGAAGGGCCTACAGTGCCCCTTGGGTGTCAGGGCGCACTCCACGAGAGGCGTGGCCTCTTCGTGGGCATGGTCAAGCGGGGTTTCCCTGCAAGATATCTGTACGGCCGCGGGCTGGGCCTCGCCGTCTACGTTTATAAAATACTATAACCTGGAGGTACCCGCCTTACAAGCTAAGCTTTTGGCGGTCTAAAATTCAGTGCTATCTGCCCCGCTGTGCGGCCCAGATGCTGAGTTTACTGCAGCCCCATGAGTGTTGACACACGTATGGCCACCCAGATCAGGCTGAAAGCTTTCACCCTGGCTGCGCGTTTTATTGTCATATAATAGCCCCGCTGGGTGCTTTTTTATAGGGAATGACGCTTCCAGCCTCTCTTCCTCCACTCTATGTGAGTTTATGGTGATTATGCACTACATGAGCCCTGGGCTTCGGCCCCCGGGACTTTGGTGTTGGATCCCTGTACATCCCTGTTTCGTGTTGCATTGTGTTCCCCTAGAGTAAGCTATTACGCAGTACGAGAGATACTCTCGTAAGAGAACGTACTCGGTTACTAACGTAACCTCGGTTCTCTCTAGAGAGGGAACGAGTACTGCGTATCTTGCCGTGCTTGGAATACGCTCTGGTTCGCTTCAGTGATAAAAACCAGCTTGTATCAGCCTAACGAGCATATTTATAGGGTGAGACCACGCCCCTTCTGGCGGGACGTGACGATATGGGCGCCAATTGCCCCCATTGGTCATTACGTCACGCAGAGTCTCTCTCGATAGGCTGCTGCATTTGCTGCAGAGCAACCAATAGGCGCGCGAGCTGTTTCGCCTATGTCTGCTTGCTGCTGCAAAGCGTTTTACATTAATAAAAAATTAAGGATAATTTTTGGCTTCAATATCTCGCGGAAAAGAGTTTTTCCCCTAGCGTAAGCTATTACGCAGTACTCGTTCCCTCTCTAGAGAGAACCGAGGTTACGTTAGTAACCGAGTACGTTTTTTTTTTTTTTTTTTTTTTTTTGCACTTTGTGAATATTGCACACCTGTGGATTACCAAAAGCCTCACTGTAAATAAACATCATCTTGCACCAGAGTGCATTTTTGAGTTGAGCCATTTTTTTTTCCTACATCACGGACACTTAAAGATCTAGACTCACAATATCTAGATTCCTAGAATCCTGCTGAAAAGCGACTTCTTCACACATTCATTCATTCAAAAACCCTCTTCATGCCTAAAAAATACAGCTATGATTAAATGATCAACTGTATTTCTCATATAATTTGTTTACTCAATTCCTCTCTACTCCAAAAATATTCAGCCATTTCTGCTATCACATACCAAAAAAAAAAGAAGATTAGTTTATTGGCATGGTATGATGGTACATCCATGTTTCCTTGAAATTAACATGTATGTCAAAGTACCATGGCACTAACTTTTTTTTTTGTGGCCCTGCATCAATGTAATACCACATTATAAGCACCTTTGTGTGGTTTTAATTTAATTGTGGTAATTATTCAGTGTACCACTGAATATATCAAAGTATCATGCCATAGTTTTACCATAGTAATATCATGCATTTTTTAACATGTACTGAAAATGCCATGGTATTTTTAAAAGTACCATGGTAACTGATGATCATTGAGCACTGATGTAACCTACATCTCAAAGTATCATGGTACTGCCATCTGATGCCAACATTGTAAACCACTCCATTTTAGTAAGGCATGTCTTTCGTAGCAGGAGTTACCTGTTCACTGCCACCTCTGGCACAGGAGGGGTTAATCCTATTTTGTCTGGGCCTATGTGTTTCAGTTTGTATGTGGCTGTGTGTGTGTTTGTGTGTGTGTCCGTGTAGCGCCCTGCCTCTATGTGTATGTAAAGGAGAAATTTGCCTGTCCTTGCCTAAGTGAATGGCTAGGATTAAGCTGACAGCCCACCTTAGTGATGGCGAAATAATTGGTTGTTCAGCTCTGTCCTTGTCAGAGCGCTGACAGTTCTGCAGATGTCCTGCGCGGTTCTCCAAAGGTTAGGCTCAGCTGGGGCTGCCGTTCATTAATCATTCTGCTCTGACAGTGCTCTGAGCAGCCCACAGCTGCCACCCCGTCCCCCTCAATTTCTGTCACCGCCTACCACCGCAGCCACCGACCCCCCCACGCCAAGCATCCCTATGCACGGCCAGGCGTGTGTACATTTAAACACACATTTGCATCCAATAAGATCATATACACAAATGCACGCACAATATGACGGTGATGTATGTACATACAGGGTTAAGATGCTGGTGTGTCCTGAATGCATGATGTAAATTGATATGTGGGCCATTGGGTTTTGATGGTGGGTATCTAGATCAATAATATTAAGACACAGCGTGTGTACGGCCATTTTAAGTGATGTGTCCAGTGTACTTACTAAACTTTTTGCAAATAAATGTTAACTACGACATCATCTGATGAATACTGTAGCATATTAGCGGTGTTAGCATGAAATATACTGATAAAGTGAGCACATTTTCTATCACAATTTTAGCACAAAAAAACACATATTGTGTTGTTTCACGCTATATATATAGCTTCACTGTAGCTAACTAAATGTAGCGATGCTACTTGCTTAATGTTCCCTCAAATAGATTAGATTTGAATAGATTACGGGTTCCAAGCACATAATTGACCAAGCAAAGTTGTATTTTCAATTGGATTTCAAGAGGAGTGTCGATTTGACACATTGTGGAAACATTGATCTATTAAACAGGGTGAATTCAGGTTGATTAGGACACATTTTCCCAGTCAAAAACTGTCCCAATCAACTTGAATTCACCCCTAGATAATCTTTTGGCATGTAAGAGGTCATTAAAAACATCCTGTAAATTTCAGAGCTCAAAACTTCCTTATTAGTCCAAAAACAGCTTTTATTGAAACCAAGCTCCGAATATGACTCGTTTTGGGGAAACACCTCTCTTTTTTTTCTGTTAAGTCCAGACGGTGAAAAAAAGTGAAAATAACGGTAAACAAATACTAGGTGTGGTAATGAAAAAAAACAACAATCAGAAGCAGATCTGCTTCAAAAATCTAACCTTACAAATGCAAATCAATTGCAAGGCAACTATAAAAAAAACAGAGATCATGTGGAAGTTCACAAAAATTGTGTGATTTTTTCACATTATGATGTAGTGGTGCAATGAAAGACTGCCTCTATGGAATCAGATAAATGCCTACTTCTACATCATTGTAATATTGGCCCCACCCACTGTGAGATGAGAAGGAGAGGAGAGCAATACAAAATCCCTGGACTAAAAATAACATCACCTATTTATTTTCAACTAATGTCTCAGTGGAGCACTATTTGTTTGTTCGGTACGTTTCACTGTGGACGCTTTGGTAAATCAGTCGCAATTTCGGCGCAGGCTTTGCAAACAGACTTTTACTGCAAGGCAAGTTGTGGTCCACAACATGTAAGTAACCGTGTTCATTTCAATGCCTAATCTGTGATCAGTGATTTTGATATGTAATGATTCATGTACAGTCAGATGTTGTTCATGCACTAGAGCTGTCAATTGATCAGTGATTGAGTTCTGGACTCTCACCCAAACTCCTGTGCTGTCTACACTGCACAATCAATCTCTTATTTACATCATGTTTGCACTGTTAGTTATGATGAAAGCATTTGTGAGAGTGCATAAATCAAGTTGCAATGATGAGATCACTGCCTTCATGTACTCAACAGACTCAATGTCTGTCATCTGCTACAATGCTCATCGCTGCAACCTTTTATGCTACGAGAGTAGATCTAAATATAATGCTATAATCAACACTTTTCACAATTAGTTGATCTCGACATCTGTAATAGTAAAAATGTAGTGAACGTTTTCAAGGGAGTTCCACATGTAATACTTATTTCATATGCAACGATGTTAGCCAATCATAGCAGTGGTGGTTTACAGTTCCCTTCCAACAGAGGGTTCAAATTGGAGGGCTAAAATCAGGGTAGAAAATGTACTTTTATTTCAAAATTATGACAATTTTTGATGTAAAAAATCATACTAACATAAGTTCACCTCAGAAAACATTATAAAATAAAATAGCTTCCCCAAAATTGCAGTCCCAAATACTTGACAAACTCAACCAATCAATCATTATCCCAAAAGCAAATTAGTCCAACTCTTTCTCAATCCCGCTCCACTCACCATGATCAGACACTGTCCCTTTCATACCCCTAAATCTAACCTCTCTCCGTCTCCTTTCCTCCATTTTTCTCATTTTCCCTCTCTCAGCTGTGACTCTGTCTCTCAGGGGGCTAAGCGCTCATTCCTGTGTCTGTGTGCTGCTGTCGATTGGGCACTAAGTGCTGTGAAGACCCCAGATAAATCCTCAATTACGGCCTATCTGCTTCTTACAGCCACTGATTAATGGTCAGGGCCCGTGGCTGGCACTCTCCCTTGCTCTCTCTCTCTCTCTCTGCCCCTTGGATACAGTACAGAACAAGCAATAGATTTCCCCAGTGTCTGGTCAGTTCTCCTGAGACCTCCAAACACCAGATGACCAGTGGATGGTGTGAGTCTACTGCGCTGAAGTGTACAAGCAAGTAACAGATGCAAATTTGAGATTTTTTACAGTTTGAAATCAATTCTAGAATAAAAAGAGCAAAGTGGGAGCAATGTGTGCCACGAAAGCAAAACAATAAATAAATTTGTCCACTAACCCAATTTAAACAACTTCCTGTTCTTCTTTCATGTAATATGATTATATCTTACAAAGATTTACCTGTAAGAGGCAGTCAGAAATCAATCGGACAACATATGCACAGCTGACTATGCTGAATTTTAAAATGTGAAAAAATAATAATAATTACAGTTACAAGGATCAAAGGCTCCTTGAAAGTTCTGGTGATTTGAGTGTTGTACACCAATGCCAGATCAATAATATCCAAGTTTGCATGTTTACCACCATATTTGATGGATGTTATTTTAACGGTGGAAACTGAAGGTCAGATCAATACCTCTTAAAACAGGGATTTTTGACAAAATATGGATGATGCTTGAGCTGTTCGTGTTTTGGGCTTCTCTGTGTGAGATATTCACCTCTCCAACTCTTGACTCCCTTGAGTGTCGGATCTCAGTATGGTGGGACTACGGTTATATCTGGATAGATATTATTGATCCTGTTATTTCAGTGTGGTTAAGGCTCACCGACCTCTCCCATCATGTCTAGTGATTCGCTCATCTGACTTGCAAGAACTTGATTATGTTACAGACACGACAAAAAAAGTTCCGGCGGGATACTAATGCTAATTTCCCTTGCAGGCTCCTATGACTGGGTGACCATTGCACAACCTCTATGGAATACAAACAGCCAAAATGATGTTATATACAGTACGGTATACCAAAATGCAATATTTGTGCCACTGCAGTAAAGAATGTGACACCGGAAAAAACAAAACAAATTGAAACTAGCCTGCAGGTCGCAAGGTCTTGATAAAGATATGCCAATTCATTTTCATATACTTGATATTATCCACACAAAAAGAAAGAAAGAAAGAAAGAAAGAAAGAAAGAAAGAAAGAAAGAAAGAAAGAAAGAAAGAAAGAAAGAAAGAAAGAAAGAAAGAAAGACAAAAATTAAAAAGGGGTGTACTGTACAGCACAGTAGTCTTACTTTTACTTTGAGATTACCAAAATGACAATTTCTTCAAAAAGCTTTCATAGTCATTAAACTAACCTGATAAAAAGCTTGTGGAACATAAAATATCTACTTTTAGATATTTTTATATATTTTTTTTTTATTCATGTTATTTTATTATTTATATCATTTTCATGAAAAAAACTGTAGAGGGCTGCTTATACTGAAAATGAGTAACATCAAAGACACCATATGACATATGTTTGCAGTAAACTTTACAGAAGGTTCATCTAATCAAGCAGCTTACAAAGTGCAGAGTTTCATCTTTTGTGTGGCAAACAACAACCTGAGATATGTGCTTGCATCAGCATGTGAGTAGATGAGTTTGGACTGAGGGTGGGGGGTGGAAGTGGTGATGACAAACGTTACGTTGGGGAAACACCTCCCTTTTTTTCTGTTAAGTCCAGACGGTGAAAAAAAGTGAAAATAACGGTAAACAAATACTAGGTGTGGTAATGAAAAAAAAAACAATCAGAAGCAGATCTGCTTCAAAAATCTAAACTTACAAATGCAAATCAATTGCAAGGCAACTATTAAAAAAACAGAGATCATGTGGAAGTTCACAAAAATGAAAGCGTAGCGTTAAGTTCCGCCAGGAAGACTCAATTGTTACGTCATGTATTACCTTCTCATCTATCCAATCGCGTCTAATACTTGCGGTATAAAAGACCGGTACTTACACGTGTTTGAGTTCGCAGATGCTGACGCTTCCATTGACCTCCATCCTCCCCACCACCTCCAAGATGGTTCCTTCCCTTCCAACCTCCCCACCACCACCAGGATGGTCCCTTCCTATACCTCCCGGGGGGTCGGCTGCGCCCCTGCCTTCGTCTTCAGGCAGGAAATGCAGACCCTCGGATTGCGAGCTATGGACGGGGCCTACGCCAAAGAACTTTATTGCATATACTGTATGGCTTGCTGGGCTGTTAATAAAATGCATCATTGTACAGTATCTTATCTCCCGAGTCTTTCTGGTAGAAATGGTTTGAAATGCTATACAAGTCTATTAGCACACAAACAAACACCTTTATTGCATCCACAAGCCCAGTGAGCGCACAAACAAAGTCATGTGACTGGCGTGGTCATGTGAGCGAGTCCTCAGAGGAGCTCATCAGCCTGTATGTAGATGTGTGGTGAGTGAGTGATTGCCAAGGGCTGAAAATTGGTGTAGTGAGTTTCACAAGGGAATTGCAGCACACACATATATACACATATGCAGGCAAGATTATGGCCCTGTGCAGAGCTGCCATGCTGTAGCTGCCGTTACCTGCCAAGTATTAATATATGGTCCTGTGTGCTCTTAAAGGAACAATACACCCTGGCCTTCAGTGTGTCTGAGGGGTCAGAGGCCACTGGAGCACTCTGCATATGTCTTCATACATGTATAAATTATTCTTGCTCATGCACAGCACATTCTTCACAAGGTTATTATATTATATTTCACCTGAAATATTTAGAAGATGCACAACATTATTTGCAGAAAGACAAATACACATACATGTACAAACATTAAAATGTATTATTATACTTTTTTAAATTTAATTTGTTTGATAAACTAGAATTTGTATTGTCATAAATATAATATTTCTGTTATAGAAACCTCAATATATTTGCAGTAAATAAACTACTTATGTAGCATTATTAATAAGTGTATTTCTTATGTATGACTCTCAGGTCATGTAAATGTCCTCTTGTCCTACTTTTATCACCTTAAACGGTTTAAGCAAAACCCGATCGACACATAGATTTTTACTCTGCATTTAAAAACCTTTACAGCTGTTCAAACAGCTTATTAGGGCTGTCAAATGATTAATCACGATTAATCACATCCAAAATAAAAGTTTGTGTTTACATAATATATGTGGGTGCACTGTGTATAATTATTTTATATTATATAAATACACACACATGCATGTATATTTAAGAAAAAAATATTATTTATATATAAAATATTTATATTTATATATAATATAAATTATATATAAATCTATATACAGTATATACATGAAAATATTTCTTAAATATATACAAGCATGTGTGTGTATTTATATATATAAAATAATTATACACAGTGCACCCACATATAATATGTAAACACAAACTTTTATTTTGGATGTGATTAATCACGATTAATCATTTGACAGCCCTACTTATTAATAAACAGAGTTAATAGGTTAATTTGTTAATAGGTTTTTATAATAAAGCTGAATTTGTTGTAGATGTAAACTCCTTTAATGAGCATTGAATGCATTCACTGTGGAGTGCGATGATCTTGACCGTTCATCAATTCAAAAACTTAAGTTCCTGAAAGGGTGAAAAAGAAATTTCACAGTACATTACAGTGCCTTAAAAACTGGTGTACGCCATAAATTAACCTAAACCTATACAAGAAGTGAATAGCAAATCTGAGTAAAGAATCCTGCTCTCGGGTCGGTTCAACACTGTAGCTTTATACATGAGATTTTGCATGCAGCCTGAATTGTCTGATCCCAGACCTGCCGATGGTGTAGTCAGCTTAGCCATGTTGGTCCCTTGGTATACTTTAGTGAGGGGGTGATTTGTTACTCATCGTAGGCCGCTCATTTCCCCATGCCACGCATTCTTTCCTCCGCCTCAGCGCCGTGATGAATAGCTGGCCATGTGGAGGAGAGCGGCCACGCCACCACCAAGGTTACAGTAACCTGGGCTCTCATCTTAGACTACCTGCCTCTAATTAGCAACCCATAGAGACGCAGAGAGAAAGAGAAAAAGAAAAAGAGGGGGTGGAAAAAACCCAGTTCCATGTTTATGGGCTCTAAATCTGCATTGCAATTTTCGCCAGTCTCTCAATCTCCCTCTGATTACCTGCCCCCCACCCTCAGCCCCCCTCCTCTAAAGGTGGTTTGTGTCGACGTGCGTCTCTTCTGTCACTGATCACTTCTTCCGGCCTGCCTGAGGGAGATTACACACTCACAACCGTGATTTATCAGAGAAAAGGATGGGATGGACTCCTCTCTCACTGTCTCTAGCTGTGGAATCTAATGGATTTATGAGCTGGAGAAGCTGAAACAGAGATAGATAGAGGATGAGGAAGAGAGAGATTCACACAGCATTTGTTAGATATTTACACAGAGAGGAAATACAGTGTATCCAGACAGAAGGTATATAGTATGAGATTGAGCTCAATTAAGCGAGACAGTTAAGAAATAATTTTGAAGTTTTTACCTAAATTCTCATCATTCTGAACAGACAAATATTCTAAAAGAATATGGCCCAGATGGCTTATTTTATTTCAAAACTCTTAAAATATAACTATTTCCCAAAAACAAACTTCTGAAAGTGGGAAGGGCACATTTCTTTGCTCTGGTGTCCACTAAAAATCGCCAGTTGTGTCTCTGCCAAGACTGAGGCATTAGAGTGGCACTTCAACCCCTGAGGATAAAGACAGGAACTATAGGGAAAAGGGCCAAACATAGCAGAGGCGCCAGTTGTAGAGGCTGAGGGTGAGGAACAGATTTGGCACTGGTCTGGATGGATGGCTTGTGGACAAAAATGGACATGGAAGACTTTTCTGTTCTTGGGAGGCAAACGGACTCAAAAGCACATCATGAGAATTACAGCTTGAAGACAGTTCTATAATATACATTTATGTATAATTGTAATGCAGCTACATTGTATTCCTGTATTTTAATGTCAATGTATTAAACAGTGCGTATACCATTGTTGTGACAAATACAGTGGCTGCCAAATGTATTTGGACATGATACATTTTTAATATTTGTATAATTAAAATAGCATGAATAGTGTATATATGAATTTATTAATTCATACACTGACTAAAAAGTGCCTTAAAGTGTACAAATACTCCCACTGTATATTATAGGTGGATCGCGTACGCAGAAATCATGACACTAGCAAACACCTTACTGTGAATGGGGCATGCTGTCGGGTGGTCGTCCTTTCAACACCTTCTCAGGCCACTAGAGCCTCATCCTGTGACACAAACATAATGTTTCTCTGTCCTAAAATATCAGTGTGCGTGTCTGTTGTAGCCTTGTCTTGTTCACTAGTGGAAACTCTTGCTGCCCAGTGCCAGCGCTAATTGCTTTTGACATTGTTTGGCCTCTTGCCGCCCAGTTTAGGACAAATCCTTCATTCATGCGGCGAGGAACGCTCGCAAGACCCTCGACCCCATCCCCTCTCCTCCGCCCCCCGCCTCTTTAATTAACTGCTAAGAAACTGTGAGGACCGTGGTGGGAAATTTGCACACAAAGGCCCGGTGTCTGGCCTCTCCTCCCCTCATCTCTCCATCCTTTGCTCTAGTGTGCTCTTTCTCACCTCGCACATCCCTTCATTTTGACCCATGTTCTTGTCCGGTACAACAAAGAAAGCTTCTTTTTTTCTTGTCTTGTCTTTCTTCTCACCCTCCACTCTTTCGCTTTTAAAAAGCGGCCTTCCCTTTAACACGATCGTTGGGAAAAAAATCCTCTCTCCTCCCTTTCATTTCACTCCCTGGCTTTTTTGCTTTCTCTTTCTTCATTGCTCCTTGCCCGATACTCTTTTTTTTTCTTCTCCGACATTCCCTCTGTCTTGCTCTTCCCTCCTTTTCATGGCTCTGCTGAGGGTCGTGGAGGCCCTTTGTGCGCTGGCGGATGGCGCTCTGAGGCAGTTAGCTGACTGAGTTGAGTGAGAGCCCTCCAGAGAGGCCTCAGAAGAATTCGGCCAGAGCAGAAGTGTAAACAGGTGGAGATCTCTATTGTGCAGCTCTGCACAGTTTCCCGTACTGCGCGCGCACACACACACTCAACATTCCTCCATCCACCCACTGTCAGTTATTGTGTTGGGCTTTTTTCTTCCTCACACTTTTTATTCAGTCCCCACCGTCCCAAAAGCAGCCTTTTGTGCTCTTGTTGGGCCACAAACTCCCAGTGGACCCCCCCCCCCTGCTGTCAGTGGTGGGTCTCTCCCTTGGCAATCTTTGAGACATGGTTTGAGGGGGAAAGATAGGGTCTTGACTGGATCCATGCCTTGGTGACACAAAAGGACTGGAATTGCTATTTTCATGCTCACCGAATTAAGCATCGCAAGATGTGCACCTGTATGCAGTGTGTGAATTATTACTTTCAACAGGGTTAATTGTTAAAGTAGCCTAATAACATTCGGAGCCCATTGGAGTCAACGTGTACCATCTTAACGCTATAAAGCCTATTGTTTTTTAAAGGGTTAGTTCACCCAAAAATGACATTTCTGTCATTAATTACTCACCCTTGTGTCGTTCCAAACACGTAAGACTTTCGTTCATCAAGATATTTTTTATTAAATCTGAGATGTTTCTGAACCAGCCAAAGGCAGCAACGTCATTGCAATTTTGAAGTCCCAGAAAGGTAGTACAGACATTGTTAAAATAGTCATGTGACTACAGTGGTTCAACCTTAATGTTATGAAGTGACGAGAATACTTTTTGAGCGCTTCTGGGTTCTACGTCAAAACGCCGGCTCATTATTGGCCAACTCCTGCGTCAGCATCACACGCATGCATCGTGGTGCTTACGTGAACAGCGTCGGCCAATAATGAGCTGGCGTCTGATGAATGGCAAATGATGAATGGTCAGACACTTCAGGACTGCGTTGTCATCGTGTCCAGGCGATGGTCCTTCATCAGATCTGGATACGGCCTGGATCCGGCGGACTGCGGTAAACCTCGGGATAAACAGAGAGACTAATATTAGCATAGACGCCATCCTTTTTATGATGTACCAAGTACATCAGGATTTATGGGAAGTGTTCCCGGTTCCGGCTGATCTAAACTATGCAGCCTAACATTGAATTAAGTCTATAATGTGTTATGTGTATGCTAGGCCAAAGAGATGTGTTTTTAGTCTAGATTTGAACTGACAGACTGTGTCTGCTTCCGGGACAATGTTAGGAAGATTGTTCCAAAGTTTTGGTGCTAAATAGGAAAAGGATCTACAGCCAGCAGTCGATTTTTGATATTTTAGGTATTATCAACTGGCCGGAATTTTAAGAGCGCAATAGACGTGAAGGACTATAATGCGTTAAGAGCTCGCTCAAGTACTGGGAAGATAAACCATTTAGTGCTTTGTAAGTAATCAGCAATATTTAAAAATGTATACAATGTTTAATAGGGAGCCAATGCAGTGTCGACAGAACCGGGCTAATATGGTCATACTTCCTGGTTCTGGTAAGAACTCTAGCGGCTGCATTTTGGACCAGCTGTAGTTTATTTATTGAAAGTGCAAGGCAACCACCCAGTAGAGCATTACAATAATCTAGAGTTGATGTCATGAACGCATTAACTAATTGTTCTGCATTTTTAATTGAGAGCATATGACGTAATTTAGATATATTTTTAAGATGAAAAATTGCGGCTTTGCAGATACTAGACACATGACTTTCAAATGAAAGATTGGTATCAAAGAGCACACCCAGGTTATTACGTGAGGAAGTTTTTTGTCCAATAATTAGAATCTCTGTTTTTTTCTTTCAAAATTAAGTAGTAGGAAATTGCTAGTCATCCAGTTTTTTATATCAGCTATGCATTCAATTAATTTTGTGGATTGGTAAGTTTCGTCAGGGCGTGAAGAAATATAGAGCTGAGAATCATCAGCATAACAGTGAAAACTAATGCCATGCTTCCTAATGATATCTCCTAAGGCTAGCATGTACAGAGTGAACAGCAACGGTCCTAGTACTGAGCCTTGTGGTACACCATACTGAACTTTTGACCGATAAGACATCTCTTCATTTACTGCTACAAACTGATAACGGTCAGACAAGTATGATTTAAACCATGCTAGTGCAATTCCACTAATGCCAACATAATTTTCGAGTCTATTTAAAAGAATGTTGTGGTCGAAAGTGTCAAATCCAGCACTAAGATCGAGTAACACTAGAGAGACCGGATGAAAAGAGCAAATCATTTGTGACTCTAATGAGAGCTGTCTCAGTACTATGATACGGTCTAAATCCTGATTGAAAATCCTCGCAGATATCATTTCTTTCTAAAAAGGAACATAGTTGTGAGGATACTGCCTTTTCTAGTATCTTTGACAGAAAAGGTAGATTCGAGATCGGCCTGTAATTGACTAATTCTGTACGATCAAGTTGCGGTTTTTTAACAAGCGGTTTAATCATAGCCAGCTCAAAAGTTTTTGTTATGTATCCTAATGACAAAGATGAATTAATGATATTAAGAAGAGGATCTATGACCTCTGGAAGCATCTCTTTCAGTAGTTTAGTCGGTATAGGGTCTAACATACATGTTGTCGATTTAGATGATTTAACGAGTTTAGAAAATTCATCCTCTCCTATAGCAATGAATGAATCGAACTTTTCGTCAGGGAGACTACAATGCACTGGCTGATGCAATACTGTAGTAGATGGTTGCATAGTTATAATTTTCTCCCTGATATTATCAATCTTGTAAGTAAAGAAGTTCATAAAGTCATTACTGCTGTGCTGCTTGGACATGTCTGAGCTTGAAGCTTTATTTTTCGTTAGTTTAGCCACTTTTTCAAATACATACCTAGTGTTTTGTTTATTTTCTTCTAATAGGGTTGAAAAAGAAGCAGATCTAGCAGTTTTTAAGGCCTCTCTGTATGCAATCGTGCTCTCTTTCCATGAAATGCAAAATGTTTTCTTCCAATTGCGGTCCATTTTTCTATGTCCTGACACATGTTGTCTAACTCCAGTAGAGTTAAGAATGTCTTTAAATGCCAATCCCAATGCATCTTTTTCGTTATCTACATGTATATTAAAATCACCAACAATTAGGACTTTATCTGCAGCCAGTACTAACTCTGATAGAAAGTCAGCAAATTCTTTGATAAAGTCTGTATGGTGCCCTGTACACAAATCTCAAACGTGATTTATCATTTACACTAGATATTGTTACATTAAGCACCAACACTTCAAAATAATTATATTTGAAACTAGACTTCTTAGTAATTCTGAAAATATTACTATAAATTACAGCAACACCTCCCCCTTTGCCTTTCATACGAGGTTCATGTTTATAACCGTAATCTTGGGGGTTGACTCATTTAAAGTAATGTAATTGTTTGGTTTTAGCCAGGTTTCTGTAAAACACAGCACATCTAGGTTATAGTCTGTAATCATATCATTAAAAATAAGTGCTTTTGAAGTAAGGGATCAAATATTTCAGCAACCCAAGCTTTATCATTTGTTCATTTGTATTATATCTGTTTTTTATTTGTTGAACATCAATTACATTTTTACTCTTAGATGGGTTTGGAAGTTTTTTGTATTTCCTAATTAGGGGAACAGACACAGTCTCTATATGATGATATCTAGGTGAAAGTGTCTCTATGGGATGGGATATATCTGACCTCTGTGACGTGAGACAGCTAGCAGATGGTCGGTTTAGCCAGTCTGTCTACTTCCTGACCTGAGCCTTAGATTGTCATGTTTGAGCTCTAAGACTATGTGCCATATTACTAGAGAGGAGGGATGAATGCCATCTCTTTTCAACAGGTCAGGTCTGCCCCAAAAACTTTTCCAATTGTCAAGGAACTCTATATTATTTTGCGTACACCACTTAGACATGGCTGTCTAAGTGGTGTCCGCAAAATAATTTGAGTGAGGACAGTCTACTAACTATCTCATCACTCCTTCGAACAGGACTATCGTAAAATATTGTGTAGTCTGAACCCGGCATAAGACTATTAGGAAGATTATTAGTAACAGAGTGACGACTGATATTTATATGAAAGTAGTCTGTTATAAAGATCTAACTTTTTTAACAAAGAATTTCATCTTACTTTGCCATATAAATATGAGCAACTGCATCAAATTGCATATTTTTACTCAATTTTGTCCTCTGAATAAAACTGAGGTGTTTTTGTTCCTCCTCGAGTTTGAACTCCATTATTTTGAGGGGTTTTTTTTAGACTTTGTCAATAAAAGATTCAATAAACTGAACCTAGCAACATATATCTTTCTGACTATTATTTTCATATGTCAGGCTTTACAGGGTTAATAATATAGCTAACTATATAACATTTCCACATTTGATATACATTGGCTTTCAGGTGGCTTTTATTCATAAGCGTCTTTTTAGCGGCAAATGAAAATATGCATAATGGCCCCTTTTACACCTGGCATTAGCAAATGTTTTCAGTGACTGGAATCACTGGCTCACACTGGGAGTTGGTCTGGAATCAATTTTGTATATGCATTTTTATTATCTGCATTCAATTATGCAAGCAATATGTAATGTTGATGCAACGAAAGAAAACAAGAAATGAAAGAAATCAGTCTGAATTATCAGTCACAAAGTTTTTAAAATTTTATAAATAAGTGAAATGTTTCAGATAAATATTAAAGCATAAGCATACACACTATTGTTCAAAAGTAAGATTAAAAAAAAAGAACTAGTACTTTTATTCAGCAAAGATGCATTAAAGTTATCACTTACATTACAAAAGATTTCTATTTTAAATAAATGCTCTGTTTTACAGTTTCCACAAAAATAGTAAGCAGCACAACTATTAATGTTACTTGAACGTTAAATCAGCAAAATGATTTCTGAAAGATCATGTGACACTGGAGAATAGAGTAATGACTGCTAAAAATCATATGTTTCAAATAAATGCAGCCTTGGTGAGCATAAGAGACTTCTTTCAAAAACATTAACTTCATATAATTCAAACCTACAGTAGGCTAGTATTTATTTAGAGAGAACACAAGCAGCTTTAACTTTACACCATAAGAGAGATTTCCTCTTTCACAGCATTCATGCATTAACACTAATAAGGCTCCCTACTGCTATATGGCAACTGGCAAACATGGTGTATTTGCAGTTACCGTAGCATTAATGAATTAATAGAGGATAAAAAAAGGCCTTTAAAACTGCAAGTGACCCAGATGGCTTTCTTCCGTATAAATGTTTTCTGAGAGTGACAGGGAAAGCAGAATGTTAGTGCATGCATGCATGAACGTGTGTGTATGCTCAGACAATACCTGAAATGACACAATAACACAGACAATCCTAGCGCAACTCCAGAAAGAAATGACAAGCAGAACGAAAGAGAGAAAAACTTCTGTTCGCCTGGGGAATTGGCGCTGACCCATCTGTTGAAACCGCTCCGCATATTGTGACCTAGATAATAGGGCATACTTGAGCTTCGTAGGTAGATCTAGTGATGCGTCTAAGCATTGGACACATATCGATTTATGTCTCTGAACTAGATGTCTTAAAATAGCGAGGGCTTTTGCATAATTTGAGAATGCAGACGGTAAGACGCTACCCTAATGATGCAGGCAAGAGTTGAAATGAATGTTTCAACAAACACATTTATTTGCTAAGAATGCTCTCGGTTCATTCTGCTGTCACTTTCTTTGAGAAAAGTCTCTGTCTAGTGAAAAGACCGACCAAAAACGTAAAAAAAACTGACTCTCTGAAACTGCAAGGCGCTCAATTGCCCACCCATCAGCCCGCTGTTCCTTTTTGGCCCCACTTTCTCATTATTAAAAATGTTGCTTTTATTTTGCTCTCTTTTCTTTGCTCGTTCCAAAGACGGAGGTCTTTTGTGCGAGTCCAGAGGACTGTGCTCCGGGTGAGGGGCTGAGGTGTATGGGAGAGAAAGTGATATCTCTAGCTCCTAATGAAGGAGCTGTTCTGTTTATGAAGGCACCTTTTCAGGCCCACCTGACCTCGGAGGCACCAAGAGAAAGTTCTAGAACACTGGAAGGAAGGGTAAGTGGGGAGCATGTGTATGTAGGGGGAAGGTGGGGTTAAGGACTAGGAGTTGCAAAAGAGCTCCCCCCAAATCACTTTACCTCTGTAAATGCACAGAGACACAGGCAAGAGACATCCTCAAGAGTGCCCATTGTAGCTGGCAGTATTATGCTTGAAACAGAGGAAAATTAATTTGCCTTTCTCTATAAAGAGTCCTTATTCGCAGTCGAAAGGCTACTTCACAAGGGGGTGGGCTGGAGAGCCCCTTGTCCGATCCTCACATCAGAGGGGGCATATGTATGAACAGATGCACACATTTGGCCTAAAACTGCCCAAGCTCACACACTTTTCATTCAAATGCATGTATCTTTGCCTGTAGTAAAGTTCAGATTTGCTGAACTCTAACCTGTGAATTTTACCAATGCTAAAAAATTACTAGGGAGACATTGGCTACTAAGATAAAAAAATTAGGAGGCAGATTACTTTTAGTTGACAAATTACAGAATCCTGAATCAAAATGATTCGCAGTTCATTGAAAGTGTCAAATGCAAACCCAGTAACGGCTCTGAACAATTCACTAACAGAGTGAGTCAACCACTAATTCAAACCACTAAATCACAAGCAAGAATCTTGCTTGCAAATCAGACATCAGGGCTCGCACTCAAAAGGAATTAAAATTTAAGTGGTAGGGAGCAGAGCTGATGCTTTCAGTTTATAATTGTAACGTCCGTTGTCCAACTGAATTTTTAAAAAAAATATTTCTATAAAAAAAGTAAAACGACAGTGGGGGCAGTGCTGCGGTCAAAAGTAATCATGTACGGTAACACCAACTACCGCAGCAAGCCAAGTTGTAATAAAGCTAAATGTTGCAAAATGTTGCAAAATGACACTTCTTTTTAAGCAATTACAACATACATTATATTTTCTGTATGTACACAACCATTTATAAGTCTTTGTTGACTTTTGTGGGTGCCAGGGTTGGAGGTCAAAGGTCAGCTTGAGTGCAGTTTATTTTAGTACTATTAGTACTACAATCAGCTTTGACCCATCATAGACCCTCAATCAGTTGTGGTTCAGGAAGGCCACTGTACACTGTCACGCCGTCACATAACTTCACTGTAATCACGGCGCCCTGGCCTGGCTCCTCTTTGTCAGCCTCACTGTAGTGGCATTAAATTTTAAGTGCGAATGCGATTATCGTGCCGCATTAATTTTTAATGGGCTTTGCCACTATGTGTTTTAACATGCAGCAAAGCACCACCGTCAGCTGAGTCAGCCAAATTTTGTGCTGATGGTGCATATATTCGCATATATACATGTGCTGCTTATTTCTGCTTCTTTCTTTCTAACCCTTCTCTTATTCTTCACCTCTTTTTTTTCCTTTATAGCAAGTTGTGGGACGAAGGCCAAGGCAATGGTTAGTGGTGCAGTGAACTTGCAGTTTGAGCTCCAACTAAAGTTTCAAATGCAGATTTACTGAGCAATACATCAATTTAAAGGTGAAGTGTATAATTTCTAGCTTTTAGTGTAACCAAATGGAACTGCAAAAATAATGATAGTTTAAACAAGTTTACATAACACACCCCCTGTCTACCGATAAATTGCTCAACTTTTTCAGCAGCATTGGTTCTTGAAATATCTTTCCCATGAATTTTTCTTATAGGGATAAAAAAAAAAAAAAGTTACAACATATTAGGAATACTTTTAGCTGTGTTGCTAATGTCATGAGGTCTAGATGCAGCGAATTTTGGCTGAATTTCGTTTCCTATGTAACACGTCAGCCATGGTCCCACACAGGTTAAACACCCTCTGGTTCAGTCCGGTGCAGTAGCCATGCCCCAAACACTCGTTATAGGTTGAGCTGGAAAGAGATTGATAGCTCTGAGAGGGCCACTATCAATAGCTGCGCCAGTAAAAACAGTATACACCAAAAGAGTGGTATGTCCGAATACAAATTCGAAAAACAGTTGGTGAAGAAAAGTACCCGGAGGACTCACTACTTCCGCAGAGATTCTGAAGTGCATACTTTACTATTCCATGAGGCCACGGGAAAGGATTTGTAAATGGCAGTGAAGTGATGCAACTGACGCTGGTAGGTCACGTGACATTAACAACGGAGAATGTAGTATGACGGAATTTCATTCATTCTACCCATATTCATAGAACTTAGAACTATAGAAATTTTAATTCAAATGTAGTACTTACTCAAACAGTATGCGATTTCGGACACGTAAGGTTTTGATGGTGCCTGGGAGGCTCAATGTTTACACTTTTGGGGGAGATAAACCAATGAATAGTAGAAGAAGAAGAAGAAGTTTTATTTATATAGCGTCTTTCCATATCGTAAAGCTTCCCTTTACATTGTACATTACAATACATTTACACACCCGCACACACATTACATTCACATAAGGACATATAGTCACATTATCCAAAATACATGTTAAATAGATATGTTTTTAGCTGAGTCTTGAATGAGATATTACAAAGTGTAAGGGGTAGTGAATTCCATAATTTAGGAGCATTAACACTAAATGACCTTCCACCTACAGTAGACAACCGGAAACGAGGGATGGAGAATAAACAGAGTTCAGCTGATCTAAGGGCAGGGCGGTAAGAGTAAAGTAGATCTGGAGGTGCAAGACCATTTAATGCCTTAAACGTTAGAAGTAATACCTTAAAGTAAATATGTGATGCCACGGGTAGTCAGTGAAGGTCATGGAGCAGATGAGAAATGTGAGCAGAACGCCTGGTGGAGGTGAGAACTCTTGCTGCTGAGGTTTGAACATACTGTAATCTTGCAATAAGTTCAGCTTGACTTGACTTGTAAGTAGTAGTCAATGAACAATAAACTGGATTAAGAGAATGTTTTTTTTAAAACTTACATACTCCTTTAAGTAGTTTGAGAGTGTAGAGAGAATGACTCTAAAGTGTTCTTTTTAGGCAGCTTGTCACAGCTCTCTGATTGGTAGAGATTTCTCTGTAGAATCATGGGAAATGTAGTTTTTCACCAGGAATTTCACTCTTGAGCATGATGTTAAAATAAAAATGAGTTAAAATAATGCAATTTATTGCTTCAACAAAAGAAGATAACATTGATTAACAACCTCATAGTCTTTAATTTTGTATAGGTTATCATTCAAACTCAGTTACCCTATGGAGAAAATTAATGAGATTTTACTTCCAGAACCCGACTGTTGCACTCTTTGGCTGAAAAAAAAGAACAAGAAAAAAACATGTCGCCCCACCCCAAATGAACACCATTGGTTGAGCCAGTGTTGAGTCGGGATGCTAAAATAAACCAATGTAAATCAACCTACAAATGGTTTAGTTGTGTTGTCTGTGCACAAAAAGCTGGGGCAGGAGAAAGTATTTTAAATTACACTCTTCAGCTTTAAATGAGCCAATGAAAGTCCAGTTTTGACAACTTGATTAAGAAAAATCTACATGTTCATAGACGTCTTTGAAAAGACATTGAAAATAATCAGCCACGATTTTCCTCAGGGTATTTGTTGGCATCTTTATCGAGAGCAATAAAGGAAATGGACCCATCCTACCACTGGAAGCGAACAAAGACATGATTCAACATAGAGGAAGAAAGAACTGAAAGGTGATGCCTCATGGGAGGGAAGCAGACAGGAAGTCTGCCAAATCAATAACACATTATTAGTTTGGGGGGCATGAAAAGAGATAGGTGAACCTTAATACACCTATGATATCTTCATAATAACAATATTGAGATTTATAAATGGGGGGGGGGGGGGGGGGGGTGTTGAAGGCAGATACTCGGGACAAGTGAATTCCAGCTGGCTTTATTAGCTGCCAGTCTCGCTGCCAATATGTTCCTTGACTTCACTGCCCGAAATGGTAACTGTCCTTCGTCAGATCAAATTAAAGAGACTGACAGGCAATAAGAAATTTGCGGCATTAAATGCATTTTCCTTTGCTGTGCATTCATGGCTCTTTACATACAGAAGTGTGTGTGTGTGTGTTCAGATGCGTGTGTGTGTTGCTTCAGATAGAGCTTTTATTAAAGCAGGTAGAATTTTTCTAACTCTAGGTCCTCCTGATAAGCGTTGACACTGACACAGGAAGCTCGAAGACATGCGTGTGACATCCCGTCACTTTTTTACACTATTGGTCTGTGCAGTGTCCACAGAGTTTACGGATGGTGAACAGGCAAACATCTGCATGCAACATTACACAACCAAAATTGTTTCTGGGGTTTTTAACTATACTATTTAATTGCCGTTTGCTGCCACATGCGTGTCTTTCTCTGTCTTTTGTTAGTTTAATTTCTCTTTCTTCTACATTTCTCCAGATGCACTGTTCACAGGACCCCGAAATCCCTCTCGAGCTGACTTTTTGTTCAACTGGCCACACAGGGAGTGCTCTATAAGCTGCTCTTGTAGAGAACCCACTTCACCTTCAGATTCTGAATAGAACGTTGCAGATGCTCAGGCTCTGCTGAGATCAGAAACATGGTGGGCTAAGCTTTACTTTAGATGCTTTAAGTCATTTTCCTGTTTCGAAAGTATAAATAGCCTTCAGTACACGACAGGGACAATGTACAAATACAGTGATTTTAAGAAGAAAAAAACTGAACCCTGAAACAATAGTAAAAAGAGAAATAAATAATATACAGTAAAGTCACAATTACAAAGAAATGTGGTTTTAATTCTAATTTTAACCATTATCTTACAATTATTTTTTAGTCTTACTGGTATCTGGTATCTGCCAGATACAACAATTCTGGCCTATACTGATAAGTCAATAATTATTTTCATGTTATTATGGATGGCAGACATTATAATTCAATACTATTTCAAGCCAAAAAACAAAACACTAACCTAAAATAAAATTTTATCATTTTTAATGCTGCAAGTGAATTTAGGCATCACAACATTATAATGTACTGCATAAAAAAAATGGACATTCATTTCAAGATTTGCTAAAGACCAAGTTTAACCGTGTTAATAAATTATTAGTGTTTTAAAGATTAAGTGAGTGTTCGATGAGAGCAAGTGCAAGTTCACTGAAGTATATAGAATATTACAGACCATATCTGAAATTAATAACAGACTCACTCAAATATCTGCAAAATCTAATTTCTCGTAAATAAACACTGAACTGAATATATGCTTGTATTTACAAACACTCAAAACAACATCTTCACATGCTCACATTACAAGCACATATCAACATGAATGCTATTTCAAATTATTACACACACACACACACAAACACAAACACACAAACACAAACACACACACACACACACACACACACACACACAAAAGAAAAAATAAATCTTAAGCAATTTGCCAAGACACGCGCTCAGATTGAGACAATGCCAAAAACACAAAGCTGTCGCTCTTAGAGACTCCAAGGCCTTAGTTGGCACTAAAATAGCTCTGGTAAATGCTGTATACCCACTGGAGACCTATAGAGACATGAGTTTCATGCCAGGAGGACTCGCTGCTTACATAACCCTGCCAACTCAGAGGCCCGTATAGTACCGAGTACATGTGGGTATATGTTTGTGCATGCCCTCTGTGCCCTCTCAGCGTGAGGCATGTGCTCGGTTGCCCTGTAGGTCAGAGGTATTGGGCATTGTGCCTAGCACTGACACAGACTGGGCATCTGACTCCTGTCACTGTTCCCATTGCCCAGGCAGCAACAGCCTGGCATGCCCCATCGACAACTGGTAATGTTGGCACACAGACCCAGAAACATTCTTCTACATGCCATCTATTCAGCCCAGAGCTGTTTGGCAGACAGTACTCCCCTGGTTCTGTCTGAGACGGCCTCTCATTCCCTAATCATTAAATAGTTTGTATTTTGATCCTTTTCCATGTGAAATACACTCGTTTAACTTGTTACTGTAAATGTGCTGTTTGAATTTTTTCTTTGTATTTGATTTTAGATTCTGTCTGTTCAGTAATAGACAGATATGAACTTGCTTTTTGTGCCAAATCAGTGTTTTACAGTGTATATCAAATACATCAGATGATTTAAAGGAACATGGGTTCAAAACAAGTTCAGCTCAATCGACAGCAATTGTAGCATAATGTCTCTTATGTTCTTTAAAAAAAACAATAATGGAGTTTACGATGAGGAAATAAAAATGGGCATAAATTGGAAACAATTTTTGAGAATCAATATATATATATATATATATATATATATATATATATATTAATATCTAATGTATATATATATATATATATATACACACACATATACACTCACCTAAAGGATAGGAGCACCATACTAATACTGTGTTTTGCCTTCAGAACTGCCTTAATTCTACGTGGCATTGATTCAAAAAGGTGCTGAAAGCATTCTTTAGAAATGTTGGCCCATATTGATAGGATAGCATCTTGCAGTTGATGGAGATTTGTGGGATGCACATCCAGGGCATGAAGCTCCCGTTCCGCCACATCCCAAAGATGCTCTATTGGGTTGAGATCTGGTGACTGTGGGGGCCATTTTAGTACAGTGAACTCATTGTCATGTTCAAGAAACCAATTTGAAATGATTCGAGCTTTGTGACATGGTGCATTATACTGCTGGAAGTAGCCATCAGAGGATGGGTACATGGTGGCCTTAAAGGGATGGACATGGTCAGAAACAATGCTCAGGTAGGCCGTGGCATTTAAACGATGCCCAATTGGCACTAAGGGGCCTAAAGTGTGCCAAGAAAACATCCCCCACACCATTACACCACCACCACCAGCCTGCACAGTGGTAACAATGCATGGTGGATCCATGTTCTCATTCTGTTTATGCCAAATTCTGACTCTACCATCTGAATGTCTCAACAGAAATTGAGACTCATCAGACCAGGCAACATTTTTCCAGTCTTCAACTGTCCAATTTTGGTGAGCTCTTGCAAATTGTAGCCTCTTTTTCCTATTTGTAGTGGAGATGAGTGGTACCCGGTGGGGTCTGCTCCGCCTCAAGGTTGAGGTCCCATCCGCCTCAAGGTTGTGCGTGTTGTGACTTCACAAATGCTTTGCTGCATACCTCGGTTGTAACGAGTGGTTATTTCAGTCAAAGTTGCTCTTCTATCAGCTTGAATCAGTCGGCCCATTCTCCTCTGACCTCTAGCATGAACAAGGCATTTTCGCCCACAGGACTGCCGCATACTGGATGTTTTTCCCTTTTCACACCATTCTTTGTAAACCCTAGAAATGGTTGTGCGTGAAAATCCCAGTAACTGAGCAGATTGTGAAATACTCAGACCGGCCCGTCTGGCACCAACAACCATGCCACGCTCAAAATTGCTTAAATCACCTTTCTTTCCCATTCTGACATTCAGTTTGGAGTTCAGGAGATTGTCTTGACCAGGACCACACCCCTAAATGCATTGAAGCAACTGCCATGTGATTGGTTGATTAGATAATTGCATTAATGAGAAATTGAACAGTTGTTCCTGATAATCCTTTAGGTGAGTGTATATACTGACTGCATATATATGCATGTTTTTTTATATTTTTGCATTATTTTAGTTTCGTGTTCTATCCTGATGTTTTGTCTGTTTATTGAGAGGCCACTTTCTATGAACTCTGATTCATCATGTGGCATTCTATTTTACCACCTGTATTATTATGGTGATTATCAGTACATTTTAAGGTAAAAGCAGATTTTTGGTAGTAGATTTGAATATTATATCAATTAATGAAATATCATTATAAGTTGTAAAATACAGGCACCGATATACCATCCTATAATACTTAAAATAGTCACTTTTTGTCACTTTTATTTTTACGGTAAATTTAACAGGACATTAATTTACAGTGTAACTTCACACAGATAATATTAGCGATTTTTCACTAAAACTAAAAAACTAACACTAAAATCGTGCGTGCTAAAATTGTTAACTTTCATTGTAAGTGCCTCACTGTAACCTCCGATATTTTAAAGAAAAAGGGGGGGGGAAAGTCTAAATTAACTTTTGTGGTAATCAACATTATGCCACAAGTGCTGTCAATTGAGCTTAAATTGCATTGAACCTGGGCCATTCCTTTAATGAAGCTCACATATTCTCACCACCCTGTGACATTTCAGCCCCTTTTCATGAGCAAACACCCAAATCCCAGGAGGTTTTGTGGCTATGAAGCTTTGCAACATGGTGCCTGGTGTGTAAAATAAATAAAAACGTATGCTAACACAATTGGGTGGGAGACCTTGCATGCGTGTGTGTGTGTGTGTGTGTGTGCGTCTACGTGTGTGTACAGAGATGGATCACCACCGCCTCTATCTTCTCCGTGGCCATGCCTAGCAGCGCGTCAGCAGCGGGCCGATTTACATTAGGGAGATTTAAGCTGTCTGAGCCAATGGTGACAAGTCAAGGTGTTTCACTTTAATTACAGCCGGCAAGGTCACCTCCCTCCCCGCTCACCCTCAGTCACAAGGAGTACAGAGAGATGGCAAAGAGAGAGAGAAAGAGGGAGCACTCACGCATGTTTTTTACATTTATGTTTAAAGACCCCATGTTTTTGAACACAGCCTTGATTACAAACACTGACACTCTTGCACTTCCACAGCGACAAAACAAACAGGAAACAGTCTGTTAGAAATAATACCACATGACAAAATAAATGCTGGGTTAGGGTAAAGCATGGGAGGCTATTTCTTTAATGCTTCGCATTGTATTGTGGATGACATAATGTATTATGATGCCATAATATGAAAGATTTCGTTTTTTTCAGCTGTTCGTTTTACAATAGCTGCCTGTTTCACGCACCCCCAGGCTGTTGTTCTGTAAAATGGATATGACAGGCGCTGAGTGCAAACAGTAGCTTAAAGGTGTGAGATTTCAGACCATCAGTAGCCCTCTGCAGGATTCAGGATACTGCGCTGATGAGAGGTGTCAGACAGGTGTCTAGGGGTCTTTTTCTCTCCATCCCATGACAAGTGAGAGCAAGCCCCCTGGGCAAGCTGATAGTCTACATTGCCTATCTCCTCACACATCTGTCACTGAATCCCAGGCCTCACTTGCCCCTTTTCCACCAACAGGACCCTGGTACTGGTGCTGGAGCTCAGTCTTGAACCTTTCCTCACATTTACACTGAAAAAGGTGGTTCAGGGCCAGAAAAACAGATGTGTGCAGTGCACCAAGTAAAGGTTTCAGAAAAACATACTTCTGATGTTTGCATCAAAAGCTGCACGTTATGGTATAAATTTGCTGAATCAAATAACTTTCGATGTTAAAATAGCTCTAAGTAAGTCTTTTTCATTTTGCTTAAATTTTTTATGTTAAAATAATAGTTATATTAATATGAATATAAATGAAATTAAAGGGGGCCTCATCAAACTTCCAAGGGGCCACGGGTTGACTTAAATATATTTAAATTATCCAATTATTGTTGGCATTTTAAAACAACATAAAATGACTTAAATAACTTGCTTTTACAGAACATTCTTGAAACTTCTGTAATGAATCATGGTTAATTAATTTAATATATCTCTCAGTTTCTGTTAACCCTCTGGGGACCAGAGTGTTTTTGGGGCCCTTGGGATGTTTTGACATGCACTGACATTTGTGCTTTTTTCAGTTATTTATAAACATGTTAATGGCAAAGGTGTAAATTCACTCTATATAGCACAGACGGGACCACCATGATAAGTGAGCAACATGTATGTACATGTTTGTATTTTTAAGAGAATAATGTTTATGCGTGGTTAATGAAAAAAATAAAAATGAAAGTTGCTGAAATAAGACCACAAAACACATATTGATTATTTCTTCACAAGACTTTTGAAAATTGTATCACATAGTCTAGAATATTTGCTCCAAAACTATGTGAGAATCATCCTGACTACTCATTCAGATAAGTCAATAAAGTATTTTACATTTTTAATGACGTGTTTTGTTTGAGAAAGCTTTATGCAGGAGGCGTGATCTCTCATTAATATGTATGGCATTTCACACCTGAGAAAGACAAAGACCCTCCCCATAATATGACACTATTAGGTGCTATCAGGCCATATCATTACAGGAGCCTTGCACAAAGAATGAGGAGATTTAAAAAAGAATGGCTTTTAGATTGTTTTGATTTATATAAGGAAAATACAGGGTGCATACGTCTGGACACTTCTATCACACACCCTTCACCATATAGACATGGTTTTATTTCAGTTCAAAGTTAGAGTTGGAAACATCTTGAAAAGAAAATTGTCTTTTTCCATAAATGTCTTAGTTTGATCATACATATTTCAAAGTTGAGGATTCATTATTTTGATATAGCTTGAACAAACACTATCTTAGTTGATTAGTTTATTGACAAAACATACTATATATTTAACATATGAGCAGAAACTCCTAACAAAAGCTTATTTGATGTCTATTTTAGAGTCTGTAACAGTACATATCTGTGCGTTCATTCATTCATTCATTCATTCACACACACACACAAACATGATTCACATTTAAACAGTATGCTATTTTTCCGTTTACAGACACTAACGTTATTCTATATCGCGATTAGAACAAAGCACTTGCATAAAACACTTATGCTACGTTCACACCGGACGCGAATAGCGCGTCAGGCGCGAGTGATTTCAATGTTAAGTCAATGCAAAGACGCGTTACGCGCGTAAAAAATTCCTGCGGCGCGAATGAGGCGTAGAGCGCGGCGCGGTAGACGCGAATACGCCTCATTCGCGCGTCAAGTTCGCGCGAATGGCGCGAATTGAAGCGTCTGGCGCGGAAGCGCGTTACGCGCGAATGATTTAGTTAGTGCTATTTGTGCATTCACGCGTTTGACGCGAATTCGCGTCTGCCGCCCAAGTTGAAAAATTTGAACTTCTGCGTCAATTCGCGCCGCGTTAACCAATCAGGAGCCTGCTTGCTGCTGTGACGTGGTGAAGTGAAAGTTTGTTATTTTAATAAATTATTTTGTAATATTACTAAAATGTCTGGTGTGGTTCTAATGCACAACAAATGCACAACAAAGCAAATCTTTCACATAAAAACTCGATTTTAATATATGAGAGTACTCATTTTGTATTGAATGCTATTTATTCCATATCTATTTTAGATTATATGAAACATTATTATTTTAATGTAAAAACAACAAACACATAGTGTATAATAAAAAAAAAAATCACAGGACAGGTTTCACTTTTGGAGGCTGGCTCCATTTATTATCAAATAAATGTGCGGGCGAGGGTGAACCTCGCGCCGGGCTGTAGAGCGCGGGCTCGTCAGGCAGCGACCACTCGAGGCCGAGGCTTTACACGGCCTACGGTGTCCTCGTCAGCGTCCCCACCGTTAGGTCCACCAAACCTAGCTCCTGGAACAAATGGTGAAACTCCTGAAACCCTCCGGAGGGTCTGGTGGACCCGAGTACAGCGACGATGTCCCCTACGCAGCTGTTTCTGCTCTCCAGAGCATATACGAGCGGTGACTCTCTCGAATAATGCTAATGCTAATGCTCGATAAACATCTAAAAAGATGGCCGCCGACGGGTTTCGAAACTTTCGCCTCTGACGCGCGTAAATTTCGCTTCAAACTTTTGTTTTTACGCGCGTCAATTTCGCCATTGACACGCGAATTAACACAAAGTGGTCAAGCGTCAAACTAGACGCGGTAGACGCGAATTTGACGCGCTATTCGCGTCCGGTGTGAACGTAGCATTACTTCTCAGCTGAATCTGTTGCTCATCCTCGAAGTGAAAATAAACCAGCACTTGTTCTGTGGTAAATTGTCCCAGGATTGTTCCTCATATAGCCGCGCAAGACGACAGTAGATTAATCTGACTAAAAAATAATGTGTTTTCAGAGTTTATGGGCGTTAACGCATCTCAATGTGTTGCTTCACATATTTGCGTTTGAATAGCGCGTGCTCTCCGTGGGCGTGTCACATTACCAGAGATAATCAGCTGAGAGAACGATATTGAGACGGGCTGACACGTCTCTCTTTTTATATAGATGACATAAACGGAGAATATTAATTTTAGTTTTGAATCGGATCATTTAAAAGTACAAACTCAAATGATTTAAAAGATATATTGCTTATGGCTGGGTGAATAGTATTAGCTGAGTTGTGTTGAAGATTAGAGACGTGCTCCAGAAAAAAGTTCACGGTGACTGAGAGGCAGAACGCACACCCTGTTTATTTTCTTTATTTTACAAAAGCACAATATTTTATTTCGATTGTATATGGGCACATAAAAAAGTAGACATTTAACAGATTATTTTCTCATATTTCTTAACTCTATATGAACAGAAATGATGGTAGTACTTTAAGTCTATTTTTCTGCTATGTGAAAAAAAACGAGCAAAACGCGCCGGCGCGTTTCTGGTCCCCAGAGGGTTAATAAAAAAGTTTGAAAACAAGAAGCCTTGTTTTAGTTACAGCAGAAATACCTAAAATATCTTACTCCATATGGGGGGGCTTCAAGTCAAAAAGTTGAAAACCACTGGTATAAAGACACGAAATTGCATTATACGACAAAACATGAAAAGATTAAACAACGACCACAATGTGCTATTATATGCGCTCAGATTTAGTAACAAAGTCAATTATGTCATTGTTTGACTCTGAAGTCTGCATATGGCAAAGGGAGTATGTGTGTGGAAGTGGGCAGACTTTGAACTGAAACATTTTGAAAGCATTGCTTTTTAGAAGCACCGTATCAAACTCACATGGTTCGTCTGGGACTTATCATGCTTTCACGTTCCCAGTCTAGCGTCTCGTTTTTACGCAATATTACAGATCGAAACCCCCTACGGGATGTGTCTAAGAGCAGAGCTCACTGAGTGGCATTGAATTCAGATCTAAATGCACACAGACGCATTTGCACATGCACAAACAATCGGGAAGACGGTGAGCTGTCAGTTAAACGCAGCCATACCTTTCTTATCGGCATCACAGCTTTTCCAGAGGAAGCCATGGTCAAATTAAAAGGAAGGGGGTGTGAAGTGGAGAGAAAAAAGAGGGAAGTGCCTTTCTTGGGAAGTTATTAAAAAGATGGGGGGGGGGGGGGAATAGAGAGCATAGAAAGCTGGCTGCAGTTCAAAGGGGGAGGGTCCTTTGCCTCTTAAGACTCCAAATGGCAGTTGCTGGCAAGGCTGCAAAACACACAATGCCTTGTGGCCAAATGGCAACACACAACTCTCTGACAGGAAACAGTGAGGGGGAGGGGCTAAGGGGCATGGAGGTGAACTAATGTGGTATCATTTCTTGTCTAGGCAAATGAAGGAAATGACCTAAAGTGATGCTAACCCTTAACCACAGGGAAAATGAGAAAGGGTGAAACCCTGGGCCAAAGGGAATTGGACTCTGTATGTTTATTTATCATTTTTATGACTGACTGTTATGAGAGACCAGGCTCAATTGTTTGGGTCTACTCTATAGCTTATAATCATGATAGGTGCCTTTTAGCCTTAGTCACAGTAAATGCATAGAGAGGATTATGCGAATACCGTGGTTGGAAATGTAAAAGGCATAAACTATACAGATCAACCCCAAATGCGCATGTATACCAACACTCTATCTAAACCACCAATTTAATGAGATACTATTTCATTGCATGTATGCAGCTAAGCAGATTTATGCACAGTCCTCCTCTCCCACCGCCGCTGTAGCCCTGACCTCAGGTCAGTAGCAAGGCTGGATGGAGGAACGCAGGCTCACAGTTCATCATTACAGTCTACAACGCGCGCCCAATACACAACACACCCAATCTCATTCTTAATCATTCTGGTTATACGATACAGCACATGGAGACCGACACAAATCAACCCTGGTAGTACAAGAACATGTTACAATGCAAGAATATTATTTGCATAATTAAAATATTACTACTTCTACATGAGCAAGAATGCTGTTGTTCAGAATTTCAGCAGGTAAACAGCCACGCATGATTGTGATTTTGCTTTTATACAACAGTTCAATAAACAAGAAGTTAATGTTGATTAACTTATATGCAATACTTCCTGGCAATTTGTTAGTTTTCGCTCTGCCAATCCAGATAATTCCAAACAAATCACTTGCATTTGCGCGTCTCTGAGCAAACACACAGCAGAACTGAATGAATCAGTGTTTCGGAATCTGGTGAGTGAATGATTCAATGACTCAATTCGCCTACTTATACTACGCCCTAAAAGTATGTACTCTTTTTGTGAAGAAAAAGTGCACACTTTTGAGTGTGTAGAAGAAGAGTAGGCAAGCTTTGGGACATACTATCACGTCATACAATTGCGTCTTTAATGGTTGCTCTCTGTCGCTTAGTTACACGCATCCTGTCACTCAAACTGGCCTGTCAATCATCTTGTCAAAGATAAAATCCTCCACATTTCATTTAATTTAATTTCCTACTGTATCGGAGAGAAATGCAGTAGCACGTTGATCTGCAGTCGTGGGTCTTTCATGCAGAGAACTCTCCTCATATTAATGCATAATGATGCATTTAAAAGTTAATGGCCAAACGGAACTTTATAAAAGCAGATGAAATATAACACGGATAATATTAAATAAATATTTTTCTATCAGGTTAAACTTTGATTCGCCACTCAAAACTTTATCTAAACCTCTCACAGTCGGTAACACATAGCCGCCATGTTTTGTAGTTTTTTTAACACTTTTTACTCGTGTTTGTAGTTCCTCCTCCAAAGCGCAGTGGGTTGTGAGCAATATTAGCCTTTAGAGTGAGCACAGATCCATCCATACTTCGAAAATCCATAGGAAATAATAGACCATCCGGTGACTTCTGGCATACTCTTTTCAACATACTATGCTTTGGGACACACTTATTTTAATCTCACATACTGTCTAGGATTGATAGTATGGACATTGAGACGCAGGGGATCACATGTTTGAACGAATCAAATTAGTGAACGATTCAATACCTCACTCACCTTTAGTTTGTTCATAAATGAATCAGTGTTTGAACAAATCAACTTGCTCAAAAAAGACACTTTTTTAGGTTGCCACCTACTGGAGCGATGTAACCTGCAAAAGGGTCACAGAAAAAACATCATAATGCAGCTTGATATGAATTATTATCATAAAAATCAATACATTTTTACCATGATAACTTTAATGTTAGATCCTTGTTGCACAGGCAGATAAAAAAAAAAAACCCGAAGGATGCTTATGTCCATTTCGCATATATACTGAATGCAGAGTGGGATAATAGGGGTTGAATGTGGGGTGTCTGTAACAATTTACTGGCTTTGGCCCAGTACCTCATGCCGCCACAAACAATGACCCAAATCCAATGACAAACTACCCATCAGTGCACATAGTCTGCGCAGAGGGTCCTTCTTGGCCCATCTGTCAGACTGCAAGTTGCAAAGCCATTGAAAAGTCAAATCAAAGTTTATTGTTCATGTATGCACACTAATGTCAACATAACAATGAAATGTGAGTCTCAGTAAAGATTTCACTGATGTAACATGCTCTTAGTCCAGTCTGAAAAAACAATCCGTATAGAGCTCATTTTGAAAAACAGCATTTCTGTCTCCCAGGCTGAACAAAGCGAAGGGCCAACCAGCGTTATATGGTCATTCAGGAGAGCGAGATTTGAGGTGAATAGGCCCAGATTCAGATTTGACAGCAACAGCTGCTGAGAGACCTGCAAGCTAACAGCTGCTACTTTCAAAATGCCTTTATTTTTTCTTTATTTTCAATTAAAAGCCTTTTTTCCTCTCTCGATCCAGCTCTTTGCTAATAACATAATGGCAGGTGGAATGTCATTGCTGGGTGTAATGCAGCTAAGTCCTGGTTGCTGTTTTAATGCCTTTCTAATTGGAGCCCACTCTCTGCCACAGCGTGCGGAAGGCAAACAGAAATGATTTGTAAAATAACGACTGCGGAACTAATAACTAGCCCTCGTCCTAATGTAAGGCTTTTTGTGAGGTGAAAAAAAAAACCTGTGCGAGCCCTAATTGGGTTTGCCTCAAAAAGACGTTTTAAACTCATCATTTCATTTCACAGGCTTTTTATGTCACATTTTGCTGGAGAAGAAAAAAGTCGAAGAGAGAGCGCTCTCTCATCCATTTTGAGGTTAATGGTCAAGTTTCAAGCTTTTAAAACAGGGTGAAACCATGCTGAAAGGATTTGGGTTAATTAACTAGAAAGGTGTTTTACTTTTTTGCTTCTCTGGATGACTTTTCAAAGTGATTTTTTTCCCATGCCACACAAAAACAAACAAGCAATGTTTCCTCCCGAAAGGTACGTACAGAGACAGTGCATGGCTCACCAGATGATACACCACATTAGGTATTCTAAAACATAACTTTTCCAACATTTTGCAGATAAAATGTCCTTAATATATAGGCCTCACAAAGAGTTTGCCTTTTTCTGCTAATCTGCCAATCTCTTCAGTCTAAATTCAGAAATTTGGGTGTAGCAATTTATCGTTATTTCAATATATTGTGATATAAAAATGCGACAATATGTAGGCCTATCGTGATGTGAATGATGTGTAGGCCTATCGCGATAAAGAGTTTTTTTTTTATCCAAGACTCAGCTTACTGTTTTTTTAAGGTAGCCTAGTTCACCCCCAAAAAAAGAAAATTCTGTCATCATGTACTCACCCTCATGTCGTTTCAAACCTAAAAGATTTTCGTTCATCTTCCAAAAACAAATTAAATTATTTGTTATGAAACCTGAGAGATTTCTGGATTTTTGTCCCTCCATTTAAAGTCCAAGTCCAAGCCTATTCAAGTCCACCCCTAATGTAATAACAAATTTAGCATTTTAGTATTTTAGTAATTTAGTACATTTTGTTAACTTCTAAACATGTCTTAGAAGTAATGATAATAATAAAGACCTTTTCTTTATTTTGGCTTAAAGTATCGCAATAGTATTGAATCTTGAGTTCAGTATTGTGAATTGTATCGAATTGTGACATGAGAATATTGTTACACCCCTAACTATGTATGTCAGGGTATAAATAAAAGTAGCGATACTACTAACTTAAATGCTTTTAACTGAAGTACTCTTCATAACCTCAGTTTTCCATCAATACTTTTTTAAATATTATATTGCATATTAAATATTAACACCTGCCTGTGTTCCTGTCTTGTTTAATTTACTCTTATTTTTTAAGTTTAATTTTGTTCCCATTGTTGCTGTGTTCTGTCTTCCTTAGTTCCTGTTTCCTTTGTTTTCATTGCCTACCTTGTTGGTTTCTTAGTGTCCCTGGTTAGCTCCTGCGATCCCTGTGTATTTATACAATGTTTCAATTGTGTTTGTCGTTGTTCTTGTATGTGTGTTCTCTGTTTGGATTATGTTCCTGATTCCCTTGTGTGGATTGTATTCTTGTCCCAGGACTGGATTAACTACGTTTGTGCGTCTTTTTTGGAAAAACTGTGCTTGGATTTGGAATATTGCCTGTCCTTGTCCCTGCAACACACGCTGCGATCTATGCAAATAAAATAATAATAATAATAATGATAATAATAGAATAATTAATTAGTACAATAATATTAAATGATTTATTGAAAAATAATTTAAACTATAAAAAACTATAACTAATAAACTAACTGTTAAACATAATATTTAGTTAAAAGATGCTGCTCACCACATTTAAATGATACATTTTCAAGTTTTACAAAAGAATTATGAAATGAATAATTATGAAATGTAAAATATATATTAAAAATGTGATAAGAAATAGCTTTTAATGTAGATAGCTACTTTTATGAAGAGCCCAAACAGAGCTCTCTTTCTACCCTGCATTAGTGTCCTGACCTGCAGGTCCTGTTGAATCCCTGTCACATTGTAATAACCAGTCTTTTATCTTAAACACCTCCTCTCCCCTCAGGCCATGGTAAAGCACCTGCAAGCCTGACATATATCAAAAGATAATGGTAAAAGCTGGAAAATCTTTTTTTTTTAATCGGAGTCTCCTTCCACTGGCAGGCAAGATGTGGCAAGGTGTACAAATTAGCCTCGGTTATTTTCAGCTGTTTTACTCGTATAAACAATGTCCTTAAAAAGCCTCTTTCTACCTTCCCTGCTACATGTTTTTTAAGAGTTTGAAATATTATCTTGACAAAAATTGCAAAGGAAATAAGCCCAAGGTGAGAAAGTATATAATTCGTCTAGTGCTACTCTGTATTTGTTTTGCGAGAATGCTAATGAACAGGGGATAAACAACTTCGTAAAGCAGCATTCATCAATATTTGAAAACTATTGCTATGTAATTCATTTACTCTCCAAAATTCCTTGCAAAATTCATTCAAATCATTGCAATTTACCATGAATGATACAAAATGTGCACATTTGCCAAGCTCAGTGCTCTCCAGGTGTCATCTCATATATTCAGATCTCCTTCAGCAACAGTCTATAATACTGTAAAGTAACACACAGGAGATATGTTTTATGATATCACGTCTCATATAGCGTAGATTAGACTGTCTGTAGCCTGTAGCTATAGCTAAAAGCCACGCAGTGGACAACATCCACATCCGAGTTCATCTACTTTCACACACCTGCTCCAAAACACAGCTGCAACACTCCTTCCAGTCCACAGGAACTCACTTTCACAGCTGTAGATGCTTTCTTAAAGCTGCTTTAAAGTGGTAGAGCGAATCTGAGATCAGATCGAGCTTGACAGAATGGATGTTGCTCACTGAATGCTATCTGTAAGACTGATCTGGAAACAGTAGCCTCAGGTGGCCGCCTCACCTTAAAATACCTGTTTGATATACCAGCGTCTCAATTTCCCTGCCAAACATCTGCTTCCGAGTTCTCTAAATACTACCCCCATTATGGCTAATTACACAAGATCTTATCCGAGGACCGACTCTTAAAGTTCACTTACTTGCCTGCGTACAAGCCAATGGGGCGAGAAGTCTGTGTGTGTTAACATGAGCCTTGTGCGACAGATGAGAGAGAGAGTGACATTAGGGGACGTTGAGAATGGCAGAGATGCCCGCTCCAGCTGGTAGAGATGTCTGTGCCAAATGTTTGTCGATGCGAGCAGCTTGCCGAAACATGGCAGTAGAGACCTGCAAGGCCTCCTCAACGACCAGCTCAAAGCTATACAGGCCATCAGCTGCTGAACCCAGATACTCACTCACTGCCCAGATGGACTCATACAGGCATTAAATATAGTAGAAGAAAAAAACTGGACAATTGCAGCTTTAACAAAGACATGAAGAATGTCTGTATGAGTTGCTGTTACCAAGACTGTGCTGCCTTTGGTTTGTTGCACCACTTTGTTAAAACCAAAGACAGCCTCAAAAAGATGCTAAACCAGGCTTAAGCACAGCATAAATGCATAAATGGCTTGTCATACAGCAAATTAGAGATTACATTAATTCTCTTGACCATAACTATAAACCATGACAATCTTAATATTATATGACTGTTACATTATGCACTGTATGTAGATGGAGTGTGTACATCATCAGAATTTTCCTTTTTTCCCTTTGTACCTGTGCATATTTTTATTATAATAATAATTCATTACATTTATATAGCGCTTTTCTCGGCACTCAAAACGCTTTACATAGAAGGGGGGATCTCCTCAAGCCTATTGAGGAGATCTCCTCGACTCCTATTGATGAGTCTCCTTAACTCCTATTATTATTATTGTCCCCTTTTGGTGTAGATAAGGTACAAGGGTGTCCATCTGAGGGTATTATTACCAGTGACAAGCTGTACTGTACTTTAAATTGTAACGTTTTTTATTTTTATCATACTGTATGTCTATGTCAAACCATCACTTCAGCACAGTGGTTATCAACCAGGGCGGCGGGACCCACTAGGGGGCCTCAGCAAACTTCCAAACTTCCAGGGACTTATGGGGGCCAAGACTTATGGCCCCCATAAGTCTTAAAATGATTATATCTTAATTCAAATGATTTTTTTTTTTTTTTTTAACACAAAAAATATAAAGAGATGTGCAACATTAAACTGACATCATATTTTTTGTCTTGGACATAGGAAGGGTGTGGGGTGGGCTGACAACCCTTCTTGGTAACACTTTATTTTGATGGTCCCTTTTGAACATTCTGTTGACTTTAAATAACTTTGCAACTGCATGTCAACTAACTCTCATTAGAGTATTAGTAGACTGTTTGCTTAATATCTGCAAACTCTTTATTGTGATGCTCCTCCAACAGACACTCTACTGACTATAACTTTGCAACTACATGCCAATTTATTCTAACCCTATACCCTACCAGCTAATATTCTACTAATACTCTAATGAGAGTTAGTAGACATGTAAGTGCAATGTTACTTGTTGTAGTCAACAGAATGTGTTAAAGGGACCATCAAAATAAAGTGAAAACCATTTCTTAAAAGTTAGTGAAACACAAAACTGTAGTAGTCCCACCCGATGAGCGTGAGATGGAGCCAGATATCTTGTTAGTTCATTTGGCTAATGGTGGCCGCGTGAAATATCGAGACTGGCTTTCATTAAGGCAAGGCTGTTTTATTTGCCAATGTATAGCTTGGAGGACTGCCTGTTGAGTTAGCAGGGCAGCTCCATCTCGAGTCTGCGGATGAAGCAGAGAGCGGCGCATGAGAAATGATAGGAAAGCGTCTGAACGGAGCGAAATCAAAGGGAATCTGGTGTAGTACTTCACTGAGCACCGATTCCTGAGGTGGGTGATGTATGAATGTTTGATGAATCTACCACCATCTTTGCTGGAGCCTCCCCACACACGCGCAAGATTGAGTGCTCAGGCAGAGGTTTTGATAGGCATGCATAAGAGGGACGATGAAATACCCTCGCGCGCACACACGCGGAGCGCTCAGAGCCATCGGGAGGGGGCGTGGAGGTGGGTATGTAGAAGGATTCGGGCTGTCAGTTGCCAAGATGAGTGCTGACAATCAGTCAGTGGGAGAACAATGTTTCCTGTCAGTAAGTACTCTAATCACCTCACTACAGTTTTAGTTAAACTGCTTTCTGCACACGCGCCTCTGACACCCAAACCGCTGTTCAAAGACTACCCTGAGGGGGGGAGTGTAGTCAGCACCAAGACAGGTAGGAAAGAGGGAAACAAACAACTGTATTTTCACCTCTCGCCGTTTTCAAAGCGCGCGGGAGGGTTGCGAACGGCGCGGAGAGAGAAAAGCGGCTCGCGCTGCCTGCTTCGCTCCAGCAGGTATTGCCTGTCAGAACACATCGATGTCTACTAATTGGGTCATTTTTGATATGAGGACGGCGTGCCAGCGTATTGATGGGGGAGTGATCAGGGAGCCAAACGCCTGTGAGGCCGCTCTGGCACGCGATCAAAGCCGGAGCGAACGCCGCCTGCAGACAATCTGGCACGGGCCGGGCACTGCCAGGCACAAGAGCATCTGAATACAGGCCCGGCGCCCCTGCTGCAGTCACAGGATTGTAATTTGTTACATGGGCATTTCGGAGCTGTTGAATGTGTAGAGACTTAATCCACATGTGTAGTATGAAATTGGTGGTTTTGTACCAGTCTATTCCCTCCCTTCCAATGTCTCAAATCCCCCCAGGAATGACCACGCTGTTTGGCTGTGAAGGCGGACAGGGATCTCTAATCTGTACTCGTTTCTTGCTTTGACAAGATTTCGCTCTTTTTTGTGTTTGTGTATGTGTCTATGGGAGATTCTAAAGGCTGGAGCGAGTGATGTAGAAAGGGAAAACCCCGCAGGAAGTGTGCGCTATCATCCTCTCAGCATCCGTCCATCCCCCGTCATGTTAAAAAAGACAGGAACACACACCTCCCTCCTGCACTTGTTTGTTTGCGGAAATGTTTTTTTTTCTTTCCCTACTTCAGTGAGCATGTCTATAGGCTACCATATCTTCTTGATTACACATTCCATTAAACAAGCAAAAAAGATTTATTTAATATCTTAATTGTTTCTCTCAGACAGCAATGTGATTAACTTGAGACCTTTGTTTATCCTGCTTTTCAAATGTTTGTTATTAGGAATATTTATTATTAATTTGATCTTAATTTTATACTCCTAATCAGTGCTGGGCAGATTACTTGTTAATTGTAGTCTGTTACTGATTACATATTACATGAGAAAATAGTTGTTAATGTAATATAGATTACTAATTTTAGGTTATGTATTCTGACTTTTTGATTACTTTTAGATTACTTTTGGCCTCACTTGTTTATCACTTAGATTTGAATGGGATTATTGAGTACCATATATAGTGTGTGTGTGTGTGTGACATTCTTTATCAACAACATGAAATGCATTAAACATTACATTATGTCAGGGTTTCCCGAACTGGGGTTAATGAAAGAACAGCGGAGTTTTTAATTAAATCATAAAACTGTAAAATGAAAAAAAGTATTGCCAAATAAAAATAATCAAAATAAAATGATTGAATCCTTAAAATATTAATGTTTTATTTGTTTACCTGCATATCAATGTGACTATTATCCGATATCAGAGAACTGTGAACTTGCAAATGTGTTGTTCAATTATTAAAAAAATAAACTTGTAGTGTTTAGTAACTTGCATAATTGTTCATCTCAAACATGGTGTAATTGAAAGGTGTTTTTGTACCCAGATTTTTTAGAAAGGAAAATTGAAAAGAGTCAAACGAAGAATTAGGGAGAATCAATCAATTATGAATAATTTACTTCCATTGTATGAATAACGTGGCTAATCGTGTAATTCATAAACATTTTTTTTAACTAATATGATTATGAGCATTTAAAAACATAAAATATAATCTAATTACAAGTACTACATTTTTGGAATCCAAATACATCCAGATTACATGTAATAAATTACTGCCCAACACTGCTCATAATGTATGTCATTGTCAACAATTGTCTAATTTGTCATAAAAATTCATACTTAATTCTTTATTAATTCTCCTAAAAAAAAAAAAGATGCAGTAAATTTGTTCTAGGATATTAACGTTATATTTGTACAATTATATATTTTATACAGCAGTGCAAATAGATGCATATACACGCAATACATAAAATGGTCATTAGTATACATACAAATCTGCATAATATTTTAATAGAAAAAACCTAATAATCTGTTCATGTATTTAAAACTTTCACATATTACATAACACATATCTACATTTTTAAAAAAAAATGAAATAAATTGCATTTATTCATGCCTTTCACATATTATACACTAAAACTATTCTTGTCAAAGACATGCTGTTCATTCAAGATTTCATGCTAATCTTTTATTTCAATTAACTACCTTTAATTAATTAACTACTCCAATGTGTAACCCATGTTAAAAGCTTGTCTGGTTGGTAAAAATAAATCTGGGACAACCACTTTAATTTTACTTATATTTATTGCAAGAAGGTAACATTCACAACATTGTAATGTGAGCGGATTCCAATTTTTTAGATTAGTTATATCTTTATATTTCCCACCGGGGTCCTGTTTAAGAAATAATAAGATTAAGCCTCCTTGCTGCGTATCTGACAGTCTAGGGTTGTTTGTTTATTTGTTTACATGGTGTCTCTGTCGCAATCTGGCTCTAGCACCATACCGAAGCAGTTCCAGTCGGGTAATAACTGTGGGGCAAACTCCCACACCTCCAGAAAGAGTCTCACTCCTCTCTCTTTCGCACACACACACACACACACACACACACACACACACACACACACACACACACACACACACACACACACACACACACACACACACACACACACACACACACACACACACACACACACACACACACACACACACACACACACACACACACACACACACACACACACACACACACACACACACACACACACACACACACACACACACACACACACACACACACACACACACACACTGTTTGAATCCAGAAGAACTCTGAGACCCTTCTCCAGACCTCAGAAAAACCTCTTACTGGCCAACAGAGCAGAAGACAAAGGACAACTTCTCTCCTCATGCCAAGAAGAATCACGCCTCAGCCTCATACATAAATCATGAGATCCGGAGGAGTCTTTAAGAGAGAGAGAGAGAAAGACAGTCAGAGTGAGAAATAGGGAGAACCCAGAGGATATTTTGCCACTCAAATTCACCCACACTGTTACAGGTGAGTTAGATCCACTCATATATATATTGAGGGGGGAAATAAACAGGTGCAAAGGAAATCCCTCTGAAAGAACCCCCAAAAGTGTTTGTGAGCTTGTGCATTTGCTTCCATGTGTGCTCATAAGTGCATGTGTGTGTGTGTGTGTCCATGCACAAACAAGTGGGGGCTTTATATGTATGGGATATAGGAGCTCTTTGTGTTTGGAAATCCAAAGCGAAGCCAGCAGCACTGGGAGAAAAGCACCTGTTCAAAGGGACCTAAAAAGCCAGTGGAGTCCTCAATAGTCTCCATAAGGCCTGCTGAGATGCTGACTGAACTGCCCAGATCTCAGAGAGCTCTCTCTCCTCTTTCATCACTTCTACCCCATGCACTACTCCACCAGACCTGCAGAAAAAGTGCACCAAAAACATGCTGAGGTGACCGCTAAGACCTTATGCTGGCAAATTCAGACTGACTAGAATAGTTATTTTATTTAGTTAGAATAGTTATTTCATATTGTTTATACTTGTTAACACTATAACAAGTATAAACAATATAAAATAATATATTATATATCTATCTATAAATTACAGGAACGTCTGTCTGTCTGTGTGTCTGTTATTCGCATATCTCTCGAACCGTTAGTCCGATGGATGTCAAACTTGACAAGTGTCTTGCTACGGGCACGAGTAAGTCCAGTGCCAAGTTTGACGTTGTTTGGATTAAAAATGCATAAGATATCAGTAAATATATCGGTAAAAGAAGCACTTAGAAGGTGGTTTAAAAATAAACATTCTGACATAAACACTCTGTCAGCTAAACATTACTGTTTACTTTGTTACTTTTTATTCGCAGCCATCATTTGTAGTAGCGTGTAGCGTTTTTCCGGAGTTCACTGTGTAGCCTACTCCCTGAATCGTGTAGTTCAATTTTCCACATTTATTGTATGTCATTATGTCAGTCTCAGTATTTGCTTTCTTTCTACCATACACAAATAAAAATGTCACTGAACTTTTGCTGTGTAATTGTAACAATGAGCACTCAATCAAACACACCAAACCAACAATTACTAAAAACACACACAAAAACTGATTTTGCACGGGCACTTTGCACCAGTACTATATAATTATTATAATATATCATTTAGATTATTGTTCTTACTATTTCTAAATCTACCCACATTTGAGGTATAAAATGTAAATAAAAAATAATTTAGAGATATAGATTTAGAGAATAATAAGATAATCATGATGTTATAATAACAGTATATATATATATATATATATATACACACACACCTGTTTATATATATATATACATATATATACACACACAGTATATAATACTTTATAATAAACATAAAACATAACATTTACATAAAATTAATTATACTACCTATTATTGTAATTTCTGAAATTTGTACATACTAAATATCATATTTTAATATAGGTACATATAAGCGCTTTAATTTTTCTGCAATTGCTCAGCCATGAAGCAGAAGACCTGGAAAGTGGCAGCAAAATAAATCAGACCAGACCTCTTCTATCTAGTATAGTGATTTAATAGTGCAGAAGACAGAGGTCAGTAATGGAGAGTGGTTGGAAAAGACAGAAAGATACAGAAAGACTGAGAGAAAAAAAACCCTGCACTCTTTCCAGAAGTATTACATCATCCAATAGCATTTCCTCACAGTCAATGTTACTCTTTTTACAGACTCAAATTTGATAACTTTGAGCATCTCCAAATTCCATCATAAGTAATTGTTAGTCAATAGTCTTTGCCAACAGCATCATCATCATTTATTTTGTGACACCAAAGTTCTTTGTTTCAGATAAGCAGGTCTGATTGGGTAGTTGCTAATTACACTGTCACAGGGCTATCAGTGAGTTCCCACTTCATGGGAAGTAAAGTGCAGCCTCCTGAGGGACCCTCATAATGGGGAGAGTGGTGCTATCACCTCGGGGGCTGAAGTGACAGCGTGTATGGATGTCAACGCCAGTTTGGTGTGAGGTGTCTGACTGAGAGTACAGTTCACAGCGGGTCGATGACATCAACCCATCATCACCGTCACTGTTCTTACAGTTGGCAGCCGTTCGTGCGCTGCAGCGCCTGTGATGAGGATAATCATCACACTCTATCCGTTAAGTCAGACTATCACAGGCTCATGCCCAGCCAGAAGACATATACTACTTGAAAAAACAAGAGACCTCGGGTTAAATAAAGCAGCTCAAATGGGAGATCAATCAGAGGCTTGATCTATGTTAAATTGTAATGTCAAGTTAACTATGAAACAGCAAAGAAAGTATATACAAGTGGATTATTCAATTTGAATGTTTTCTCCCATCAGTTAAATAAGCAGAGACAATGTAAGAATTCACAGAAGAAGTCATTTTTGATATGACAGGCTGCCTTGTCTCATGCGTTACTCGTTTACTGAATCGCTTTAATGTTAAAATGTTACTGATATTTTTACTGATTATGTTATTTTCTTTAAAGAGGCCATATTATGCCCTTTATTGCAAAATCTTGATTTTGACTTTTGCAGCACCTCTCTTCCCAGTCTGTCTGTAACACTGTTTATTCATGGTCTCTATGAAGCTCCTCCTTCCGAAAAGCGCAATGTGCTCTGATTGGTCGGCTGGACCAGTGTGTTGTGATTGGTCAACCGCTTCGAGCATGTTTCGGAAATGTCACGCCCCTTACCATAACATTGAGTTTCAACACACCCAGGCCTCACCCCTTTTGTGTGTGTGTTTGTGTGTGTGTCCCTTGGGCAGGAACTATTTAAATGAGGGATATTGTGACGTGACAAAACGAGGCCTTTCAGGGAATTCAGAAACAATGCTTACTGATTACTCCCTTTGGAGAGGAATTTGTGCTTTGTAACTTTTTTCATGCTCAAACAGCAACATTTCACATTAATGAAATTTGAAAATTTAAAAAAAAAAAAAACTTTTTTAATCCAACAGAATGTGCTAAAGCTGATTTAGCCTGCAAATTACGTTTAAATATCTAAGTTGCAGTTCGGTCTGGTTTTTGTTTTGATAGTATTTAAGTTTTTTTGACTACTTGAAAACATAACAGGAAACATTGTATTTTGGTTACTTTTATTTTAGATGTGGTTTCTAAAACATTTTTAAAACAATGTACTGCATCATTATATATTGCAACTAAAATACAACATTGTAAATGGTTGTAAAAATGTTTTCTGTTTGCTGGGTTCAGCGGCCCGTACTCCCCAACATCAGTTCCTTGCAAAAATTATTTATCAACGATAAACTTGCAGCTCAAATATGGCAAATTTGTGCCACATGGGTTTTCCAGACCACTATATTTGCGTAAAAGACCGATGCGCCACAGAACAAGTATGCAGAGCGGTCCATGTGCAACCCTGATTTACTGTCACCCGCTGCCACCTCCAGCAGCCGGGCTGTGAGGAATGAAGGGATTGAAGTGGAGGGCCGTGTATAGGAATCGATGGTGGGGGAGGCCAATAAGAGCTCTCGCCCCAAAGACATGCTGGTGGTACCGTGATTCTGCGGGTAATCAATCTACTCCCCAGGCCGCCCGGTCCAGCGAGCAGCTTTGTTGCGCTGGGCCCTGTGGAGTCATGGAGGGAATCTGCTTTATTAAGACTCATTTGTCCTCAAACAAGCCACAGCGGTGGACAGGTGATAAAACACTACACAACAAACACATATGATTACCGTCATCATTGCCAACAATGTCAGTGCAGCCGCCGTCTCCCCCCGTGCAGGTTTGTTTTGTTGTGGCAGCTCACACAACTGAACGCAAAACAACACACACATGTTGCCGATCAGAACCTACAGAAAAAAAGTGCCATTAAAATCATTGTGCAAATTATAGATTTTTTTATATATATATAGCTACACAACACAAGTTTGAGGTTAGTATGGTTTTTATATATATATGGTTTATATATATATATATATATATATATAATTTTATTCTGCAAGAATGCATTAAATTGATCAAAAGTGACAGTAAAGACTTTTATATTGTTACAAAAAATTCTTTAACATAATGATGTTCTTTTGAACTTTCTATTCATAAGCATCCTGAAAAAATCTATATTAAACATTTTCAACATTGATAAGAAATATTTCTTGAGCACCAAATAGAATGATTTCTGAAGGATCATGTGACATTGTAAACTGGAGTAAATCGAAAATTAAATTTTGCCATCACAGGAAAATTATTATTATTTTTTAAATATATTAAAATAGAAAAACATATTTCCCAGAATGCTTTTGCACACAATTTACCATCTGCAGAAAAGTCATACAGTATATACAAATTTATTAAAAACTATTAAAACATGTTTATATATTTCAACAGTGTTCAAAATACTGTTAAGGACTTTGTGCTTTGACTTTGTTTGGAGGGCCACAGCTATACTAAAGAGAGTCAGACACCCCAAAATGTATAATCCTGGGAGGATTTTAAAATGAACATTGATTTGAAATATTATGGTACTCTAAAACAGATTTATACTCTGGCCACTAAGTCCATATTTATGTACGTTTGTTGGACTATGAATACTTAATGATGACAAAAACCTAATCACGATGACCTGCTCGTATTTCAGTGCGAAGAGAGCAAGGGAGAAAGAAAAACTGAAACTAGACGAACAGCAAAAACTATCCCCAAGGGCCTTTTTTACAGTTAAATGAAATAATTAGAGCCAACTCCCCTGTGGAAGGACTTTTTAAAATTCATTTTCAAGGAAATAATTAGTTTTTTGTAATTATGTGTGTGTGTTGCATCTTTAATCTTTAATCATTGGGAGGCAGCCCCCCTTTGGGCGGCAAGGTGTTACGCTACACCTCTCTTTTTTTTGGAACACTTGTATTTTCGCTGAATGTCCATGCGGAGTGCCAAAAAAATTGACTTGAATATGAGGGAAGCATACCAATGCTGGAGCTGACCAGGCATCATGTACCAGTGCTTGAGGAAGCCTTTGCTTAATTGGGCCACAAGGTTCAGAGGTAGGCGAGAGAAATATTAATTATATACAGCCCTCTCCGACTATTGACGTAGCAAAAATCTCAATAGAGCAAGAGTAAGAATAACCTCATTTAGCCTCATGGGCCATTGCATATTTTAAACAGGCAAATTTATATGGAAACCAAAGGTCAATGGCAACAAAGGGATAAAAAAAAAAAGAGCAGGGCAATTCAAGAACGATTGTCCAAATACATGAATATTATCTTAACTTAAAGTTAACAAGCAAAACTTAAGAAAACATACACTAACTAAGTGTTAATGCAACAAAATGCTTCACACTGTGGCACAAAAAAAAATCTAAAACACATCTCAGTTCTTAGTAGTGGCCATAGTGGGCTTGAGAGCCTTTGTTTGTATGTTCATAAAACCCTCCTCACATACACAAACTGCACTTTAAACAGGACACAGCATTAGCGGTTAAGCCCTGAGATTGGATGTGGGATCGCCATCGGCGGTTTAGTTTATGCTTGGCCACAACATCTACTGCGTAACGTCTTTCCTTAGAGCTCTGAGCTCCCAGGCACTTGTATTAATTGAGCTAGTAATTGAACAGTTGTCTTCATTAGTTCTGGTCCCCTGCACACGAGTCTTGGTTCCGGGATTACCAGTGATGTGTTTGCATGAGGAAGAGGGGGTTGAAGCCCTGAGGTGGATTTACAGAGAGGGTTTCAAGCTCACACTGCTGGATTCTGGGAGAGGAAATGAGAGATGACCAATGTGTTCACCCTAGCAACCAGAGCTAATTCTAACAAAAATCCATGAGATGGAATTGCAGAGGAAATCAATATGATCAATCACCAAACAGCACAACAACAAACGATATAGTTATAGTACCTGACACACTCTGAGGACGGCTGAACGGCTGAAATGCATCAGTGTGCAGTGTTTTAGTTATTGTTAATGTTTCTAGAGTGAATAATGGCCTTGGATCTTTTTTTTTATATAAATACAGATATAGTTATAGTGTTTAAGTTATATGAATAAATATAGACTTTTATGTCTGATAAACTAATTATTACCTACAAATAATTCTTTGAGTTGGGTGGTTTCAGTCAATTGATTAAACCAATTCACAAAACCTGAATGTTTCATTCACTGGTTATTGCTAACAAATTATTTTTTTTAAGTTAGATGGTTTCAGTAAAACATGAATCGGTTCACAAAACCATTCACTTGTTAACGCTATCAAATCATTCTTTAGAGTTGGATGCGTTTCAATTCATCGATTGAAATAATTAATAGAACCAATTGGCTATTGCTAACAAGTTTTTGTTGCTTTCAAATTTTTCATTGACGTTTTCAATGAATTGACTGAACCAGTTCACAAAAAGTTGTGTTCGCTCATTATTTCTAACAAATGATTCTTTGAATCAGACGTTTTAAATTACTGACAATGATTCACAAAAATGATCTGGGATGCGTTCCCCAAAGCCAACTTTGTTCTGTCGTTACCAATAGAGTTCAAAGGAACTTGTGACCATAGTTGGCTAACAATGCTTTTGGGAAACGCACCCCTGAATGATTCGTTCACTGGTTATTGCTAACAAATCAGTCTTTTGAGTCAGATGGTTTCAATTAATCATTTGAATAGGCTATAAAAGCAGTGTGATTGATTAGTTTACTGGTTAATTCTTTTTTAGTTGGATGTTTTCAATAAATCGATTGAACCGATTTATAAAACACCAATCTGAATAACTTTTTACTTTTTAATGGCTTCAATGAATCAATTGAACCAGTTCACAAAACCGCTGAATAATTTTTTTAACAGGAGAATTGAACATTGAACTGTTTGAAAGAACTCTGTTTCACTATAGTCCAAATAAGATTTTAAGGGGAAACTATAGAAATTACTTAAAGCATTCCTAAGTGCTTTCTACCATCATGTTTCACAGTAAAAAAAAACAAGAACACAAACTACTGAGAAACAAGCAGGCTGCAGTTTGGCAAAGCAATGCGCTTTGAGGTCAGGCAGAACAGAGAGAAAGATAAAACTAAATTAACTGAGGGGTCCCTGACCCCCTTTCGGATAGTTTTAAGTGGTTTACAAGAGCTGCAAATCCTCACAAGATGAATAAAAAGCTGGTGTCTGACCTCATTCTAAGTCTGAAGATTTTTATTGACAAAAAAAGAGAGAGAACGTGTAAGAGAAAGTGGTTAAAAAAATTATACTTTGACTTCCAAAGAGACATCTCCATCCCCTTTTAAGATGCATTTTAACATCAGCTGCAATTTGCATCCCACTCTGCCGAACCAATTATTGTGGCATGCAACGTGGAGAGGCAACAGTTCCAGAAACTCAAATTGTCAAAGAATAAAAAACAAAATATACCAAATAAAAAAATAATAAATAAATAGGTACACCTCAGACTTCAGGGAGAGTGGGTTAGTATGCCTCCTTATTTGCCAGAGGATTTAGGACAGTAGTTCTCCTCACAGCGGCTCGTGGTGAAATAATTATGCCTAAGTGCTTTCAGAGTTACGCTGAAACTGAAAATGGTGGTGGTGTCCGCAGTTAAATAATGTTAATGACTTCGACTAGAAAAAATGCAATGCACTTTGCAGTGTCAAGAGCATAGCACATTGTTGGCTTAAAACAACCAACTTCACACAATATGGAGGGTTTTGACAGGGGGTTGGCTGGGGGTGAAGATCAAGCCACGCTTTAAATATCATACGCAGCGTGTGGCAGACACATAACACCTGTTTGCGAGGAGTTGAGACACCTTCTTCCTCTCGTTGATGCGGATTCAACGATTTCCTGGTTGCTAACAGCTTCTCGAAATGGGAAGTCGTTGCACCAAACTGGAACAAACAACGGCAGAAAGCATCATAAAAGGGATATATTATGAATATTCAGCGAGGAGGGAAAACTGAATCCCTCATTTTCACCTTTCCTCCGTTCTCTACATTGCAGCTTTTTCTTAACTGCATAATTAATGAGCAACAAAAAAAAAGGAGTGTGAATTTGTTTGTGTTGCCAAATAAAAAGTGGTGAAAAGACAGGGTTTTTTTTTTTTACTTTCTTTTTCTGTTTTGTATTCTTTTGTGAAAAACAATAGCAAAATAAAAATAGTAGACATTATATATCTTGTTGCAGTTTGTTCTGTAATCTTATGGATGGACGTGAACCGGATTATATTGCTATAGAGCAAACAGCCATTAAAAATAGCAAACAATATCTAACAGCTAAATGCTCTAATTTTTGTCTAACAATGACCATTTATAACACACAATCACTCGTTCTGTCGCTTAAAACAGCCTCATGATAAATCCTTCCTGCTCAGACATAAACACAAACTCCTTTTGAGCAGACGCAAGTAGAAACTCGCATTTGTTTCTCTGACATCAATTGTTTCAGCTGTAATTTTCTCGACCTTTCTGTGCAGTCTTTATCCGTGAGAGCGTGATGTGCTTTTAAAACCCTCGCATGCTATTTGCCTTCATGAAGACAACTGGCCATAAAAAAGGGACAGAAAAAGAAAAAGTAAGAAAAGGGGTAACTGCATATTTGCTCGCTAAAGCGAGGTGTTTTTTTCCCATCCCTCCAAAGGTACACGCATCCCCCCAGGAATAGATTAACTGGCCTAGAATCAGCTGTCAGAGTTTGATACATTCAGAAGTTATGCAGAGAGGAAACTAGACAAATTCATGCATTTGTGATCCATCCCCGTTCTGGAGTACAGAGAAGCAAGGGGAACATTAGATGCGGCTTGGCTGCAGGCAGGAAGAGAGTAAGACAGGTATGTGAAAGAGGCAGCAGAGGCTAATCTAGTAACCGTAGCCTAAAGAGACAAACTTCCCCTTCAGTTCTGGAGCTCCATTATAATCTGTTACGCTCTTGATTTCTATGGCCACATGACAGAATCCACCCCTCTCAACAGCACACCTCTGCCCCTCAATCTATCACCACTGTTAGAGCACAAGAGGATGAGTTTCTCCTCTCGCCTGTAATGTTTTAAAGGTTGTAAGTCTGTGCTCAAAAACTCCCAGTAACATGAAATGACATATGGCACTTTCCATGAATATGGTACACATTTTTTCCTACTTATTTTAAAGCATTCAGGACACAAATACTATTGTGTAACTATTTAATAACTGTTAAATATGTTAGATAAATGCATCACATGTCTGTCAAAAAATGGTGAGTTTGGCCTGTTCCACCCTCAGAGGTCGAGACCACCTCCACTGTATCCAATAATAAAAATCATGTATCCAATAATTGACATCAAATAATAAACCTTTTTTGACATAATAATTTAATTAATTGCATCAAAGCAATATTTCAATAATTTTAATGAATAAAAACACAATATTTAGCAAAACGAGTCCCAGATTTAGTCCCAAAAATGTAAGAAAGAAAGTATTCTTGGCGAAATTTGCAATTCTGTGTTTTTTTTGTTCAAAAGTTTGAGGTCACTAAGATTTTTTGTTTGTTTAATTCTTGAGCACCAAATCAGTATATTAGAATGATTTCTGAAGGATCATGTGACACTGAACACTGTAATGTCATATAAATATATCACTGTAATGCCATATATTATAGGGTATTTACATTCATTTGTATATTTATAATTTATATGACTAAAATCAGAAATTAAACTCAAATATTTACTCAAATATTTAGGTTTACAAATTATGGTAACTGGCATTATGGTAACAAAGTTACAAAAAGTGCAAACCTCATGTAAAATGAATATAAAACAGTAAAACCCCTTCCTTTTACTGACCAGTAGGTGACAATGAATTTTTAAGAGTTTCAGGTCTGATTTTGCACCCTGTTAACCTATTGCCTTTGCCTTACATTGCACTGAACCATTAGCAGTATTTCATTGGTGCAGTGTTCTTTTTTATATATCTTTTTACCTGTCTGTCTTTTCGGTTTATCAAAAGCATTTGCATCTAATGCTCTGTATTTCCTGCACTGAAAAGACCTAGCGCTGTGTGTAATATCCCTGCACTAACCCCAACGGCTGCTTGTTTTCCATCTTGGCTGTCTCTCTCTGCTGGGTAACTGCTGACCGTGCTCTCTTTGTAAATATCTTTGATATGTATTGTGCTCATGTTTAAGCAAATATCAGAGGATAGCAGTGTAGCTGTTTGGTGGCCATTAAGATGCAGCGAGTGGTGTTCATTCTCAGACACTGTCTCTGCTCGCAAAGGTCAACTACCCAACTCCCCCCCCCCCAACAAGACACACAGACACGTGTGTGCGGGTAAATAAGGGCCCGTTTACAAATGTGATGGGGAAACAGTTCACCTTAAAAAGCCATTAGGCACCGGGCTTTTGAACTTTACAGCCTTCTTTTTAATTTGCAACTGTCTAGCCTCTGGTTTTCCACTTTCTAGGACTGGCGATGGCAGCAAAACAAGCGGAGCTTCTGTATCAGCTTCAGATAAACGGTGGTAAACTTGAGGCAAACATTTAAATGTCTTTCTTTTTCCATCACTGATGCGTATGTACCTGTATGTACCTGACATGACATGAACCGATCGAACGGAAGACTCGAGATGTGACTCACCCATCCTTCCAGCAGCGGTCAGTGCGAAAGGTTCACTCTCTAGCTGGAAGCATTACCTGTCTCCTTGGGCTTGACAGGTTTCTGCACTGTCAACACAGATCAGACCAGTAGCCTAACCTACAGTGGCAGCGCCTGACCCAGGCAGCAACACACCTCAAAACCAGCTTCGGGCACGGCCGGGCCTATAGCGACGGATCTGGATGGACTCATCGGCTGCAAGGGCGTCAGGATTTTTCTGGGGTGAAGGAAATGAAAGTTTAGTATTGTGTTTTTGTGACCCAGGTGTTTTGGGTCAGGATTTGTTTGAATTTCAAGGTCCACACAGGACATGCTCTTGTGTTCAAAAATAGATAGATGGAGAGAAATGGAACAGAATGCAGGGGATTCGTTTTATTTTAAAAGGTTTCATTATTTTTAAATCTTTAAAATGGATTGAGATAAAATAAAGTCTGCAACTGCAAAATACATCCATATGACTCTGTAAAGTTGTATTCTTATTATAAATAAAAATGGTAGCTACAATAAGGTTCATTAGTTAACATTAGTTAATGCATGAACTAACAATGAGCAAAACATTTGTTACAGTATTTATTAATCTTTGTTAATGTTAGTTAATAAAAATACAGCTGTTCATTGTTTGTTCGTTAGTTCACAGTACATTAACTAATGTTAACTAATACAACTTTTGATTTTAATAACATATTAGTATAATATTAAGATTAATAATGCTGAAGAAGTATTGTTCATGTTAACTAGTTAACTAACTAATGAACCTTATTGTAAAGTGTTACCATAAAAAAAAATGTTTTGCTGTGTTTTGTACACATTTGTTTCATTTTACTGTGCATGCACGTAAACCCTTTCCTACCCCCTTACTTCTCTCCTGTGTTCTCCAGGGGTTCTCTCTCAGTTGACTGGTCCCTCTGGAGACTGCAGAAAGCTGTTAAGACTGCTGTGGTGTCTCCTGCTACAGCACCACTGGTTCATGTGTGCCGTGTCCCACAGGGAGTCTCCACCCGGAACAATGGACAGGTTATGAGAGTAAACAAATATGGCTTTTCTCCATTTCAAATGCAGAAAGCTGTGGTAAGGATCAACTGGGAGAGGAGATCAAGCTAACTGGAGGAATAATAACACATTGTTGAATATCATAGGAATAAAATCTTATCTGAGAACAAGCATGAGATCGAACGAATAAATCTCAGGTTTAGGGCTAGGGATCTGGGTGAGGACATGGACCGGCAGTCATCGTCAGTTGAATGACAAAAAAATAGAGAGACTGAAAATCAAATCCGGTTGAAGTCAAACCCCCTTTTTCAAACCCCTCGTAGGACACCGTAACTGAGCATGTGGCTGCAGATCCGACAATGACGTTCTATTCTATCAGGTAAATTATGACGTTAAATTTCTTAATCATTTTTTTACTGGTGGATGGATGGATGGATGGGTGGATGATACATTTTGTCTTGTTTTCCTGAAAGAAACATCTAAAAAAAAATTAGTTGATCTAAAATTGCATACAACAATAAATTTTGTTTACAGCGAATATACCTTGTTCTCCCACTGGCTAATTGTTTTTATTTTATAGTTTTAGAAATATATATAACAAAAAGTAGTTATGCTTATGCTTGAAGTTCAAGTACTATTTAGATATTTAAATAATTGACTTGATAACAGGAAAACATTTATTTATTTTTGAGTGAACTATTGCAACAATACAGACTGAAGCACGCATGACATCCTAGGTGAACCTACTAAAATGCACGACAATACACCAGAACCAGGCTTTTAAAAACAATTGTGAAAATAAATAAATAAAATACAGTCATACAGTAGTCTATGTGGGAAATAAAAGGGCCTTCCTCTGCATACCCTATTTTCTCTGTGTCAGGACAACCTTGCTTTTGAGAATTATTAATGGCTCCCTTGTAAGCTGTCATCTTTTTCACTCCCCTCATCTTGTATTTTCCTCCGTTCTCTACGAAGCAGCACCACCACCATGCAGGCCACAGATCAGCTCAAACTCTGTGTGAGAAACCAAACAGTCCCTTAGGGTGAAATGAGCGACCTAACACAGTACCCCAAAAAAGTGGAGCCCCGTTTTAGGAACGGTATATTATTTTGATTGTGTGTGTGCAGTTGTTTTGCGAGGAAGCTGAGACGAAGGGGTGCGGGGACAAATCGCAGCATTGGGAGAGACATGTGGCCTTCGTTTAAACTGAGTCATAAATCAGAGCACTGACATAGAGAAGGAGAGAGAGAAAGAAAGAAAGAGAGAGAGAGAGAGAGAGAGAGAGAGAGAGAGAGAGAGAGAGAGAGAGAGAGAGAGAGGAGAGAGAGAGAGAGAGAGAGAGAGAGAGAGAGAGAGAGAGAGAGAGAGAGAGAGAGAGAGAGCCTAAACTTAAAATTGCCTCAGCTCATTTTCAATGTTTTCATGGTTTTCCTCATTTTTGTTGCTTCACCTTCCTCTCCTCATCCTGGTACTTTGTTTACACACCTTTTAAAATGCAATATCTCAGACGCATTAGCCTTCCTCCCTCCTTTGCAGTCGCTCTTCTCTGGGTTAAAAGTTAATAACTATAAGCTCTTTTCCTCACGTACCTCCATCACTCTCTCTCTCTCTCTCTCTCTCTTCTTCGTAGTCTCCCCCCACCCTAAGTAAAGTACACAGCGCTTCCCTTGGGCTCACAACCAAATGCCACGGCCACGTTAACCCCCATCCGAATTCACACCACTGCCCCTCGCTTTCATTTGGCCCTGCATACATTACGCCCTCACGTGTCCTCTGAGAGTCTCTCTGAGGACGCCGATCCGCCCAGCACCCCGCCATCAACCACAGTTCACCGCCCGGAGAGGACGTAAGGTCAGTGTGAGGAAAAGCAAGGGCAAAGCGGCCTTGTGCAAGAACAACAGACAAATAACATCTCAACATGTTTGCTATATATGAGAGGAAACAGGTTCAATGAAGAATTGTGCACTGATTAGACATCGCTACTCTTATTACTGACAACTTAAGAGATAGTTTACCCAAAAATGAAAAATTGATCATTTTTACACCCTCATGTCATTTCAAACCTACAGTCAAGTGTGTCTTTGAGTGTGTGGGTTAAATTTGAGAATTGGATCAATCTCATTCGAAAATGAATCATTTAGTTTTGTGAACCAGGTCAACTGATTCTTTTATGGTATACTTATGCATAAAATAAGTTAATCTAATGCAATAAAGTCATAAATATAGCACTAGAATGATGACATCAATGTCATTTTTTGGGGTGAACTATTCCTTTAAATTGTCTTTACTGCTTACATTTATGGCAATTAAAGGCTTTCAAAAACCATTAGATGAGATTATTCACATTTGACAAAAAAGCATTGACTAAAGCCTGTTTGTTTGTTTGTTTGTTTGTTTGTTTGTATTTTTTTTTTTTTTTAGCTCTGAGATACATTCAACTCTCTTGACATTAAATATAACAAACATAGGTCAGTTTAACATCAAATTATATTCAAATAGAAAACTAAATTGTATTACACAATATTACAGTTTATACTGTATTTTTCATTTTCATTCTTTAAAAGCATTACAAAAATCGAACCGACCCCAAACTTTTGACCAGTAGTGTACATGCAAAAATTAAAGTAATACTAACAATCTGTACTATCGCATTACGTTATTGTATTTAAGCCATTCAAACAGACGAGAATGGTTAAGTATATCCGCCCGGTCTAATCCCATTTGCATCAATTGCCACTTATCAGTATCATGCAAATACACAAATGCTATACTACTGCTTGTATAGATTTTCTGAATGAAGTGCTGAAGATGATTATAATTGCTCAATAGTCAACGGCTGGTGTATGCGGAAGAGCCTAATAATGCTCTTTGGTAGCTGCAGCTGTAATATTTATCAGCTTTTCAAAAATCTACAGTGTTAATGTCAATCACGCAAGTACTTATGCAAGGAATCGGATTGCATTCAAATCCATCAGACAGGAGGGATAAGAACAATAATCCGAAAGTCATTACAATGAAATTTGTAATAAAATTTGATTAGATGAAGGAGGGGGGGGGGGGGGGGGGGGGGGGGAAATCAAAGGGGATTTAAAAGAATGAGTTTAATGTACAAAAAAATGTCAAAGGTATCAGATCTGAAAGCCGAGCAGCCTTGTTTCCAGAGGCAGTGGAGGGAAGAAGAAAAAACTGAAAGGCGAGAGATTTTCGCCCTGCTCTGCTGTTTGCTCTGTTTGTCTGCTTTTGCATGATTAATATTCTGGTCCATGCCATCCCACTGCGCCCCTGCAGACAGCCCCCAGCCTACAGCTCGGACATTCCATTTTCCTCCTAAATTCACGCCCGAAACTCTCAGAGCGGCCCGTCAACAGTGAAAAGGAAGGATTCAAGAGATGATGGTCTTATCGCTGGGGCTAATGATGATGATGATGATGATGCTGGTGGTGGTGGTGGTCCTGGAGACAAGTGAGAGGCCTTCTGGGGAATGAGGTGTGGGGGGTGATGGGGGGTGAGGGTGCGCCGAATAGCTCCCCCCACCCTCGGCGGCGCTGTGGGCCGCGGCGATATGCGGGCTCCATTGTGTAGCGATTATGTAGGACGAACACGAAGGGTGCTAATCTTACTGTGGGAGGGTACGTGCTTGTGAATGATTGAGCATAAGGAAAAAGAGAAAAGGAGGAGATGAGGAAGAGGAGAAGGAGAGGACGAAGAGAGAGAGAGAGAGAGAGAGAGAGAGAGAGAGAGAGAGAGAGAGAGAGAGAGAGAGAGAGAGAGAGAGAGAGAGAGAGAGAGAGAGAGAGAGAGAGAGAGAGAGAGAGAGAGAGAGAACCCCCTTAGCAGCGATTAAGAAATGGTCTGTCACAGATTAAAGCTGCGGGGAGGCAAAAGGGAGATGAGGCGAAGCCTCCCACAGACACAGGCTCATGAGGACGCTTTGCCGAGATTACCTGCGGTTATACGCAAGCAGCTGCTTGGGCACACACACACACAGACACACGCAGAAGAGCGGGAGGGTGAGAGAAAATGAGAGACATTGAGAGGGATGAGAGGGGGTAAAACAAACCTAAACCAAATAGGCTTGCAATTTACAGAGGGTGAGCGGAGAGGGAGGACGACAGAGATGGAGAAAGAGACAGATGCCTGAGGAGAAAAGAAGAAATAAAGGAAGGATGGAGCTTGAAAAGCTGCCTGCCACGACAGCAGCGACAAAAAAAAGTGATGAAAAAAATCGCAGAGGGCCACACAGGAAAAATATATGCATCATTCATTTGTTCCTAATTTCGTTTTCGAGACTGTATACTAACAGCTTTTTCTGCTATTCTTAGATTTACTTCAAGTTCAGCTATACATGATAAAGTTCAAGTCAAACAATCGAGTGGTCCTAATTAAAAATGACTTGTAATGTCAAGTCAAGTCAAGTCACCTTTATTTATATAGCGCTTTATACAATACAGATTGTTTCAAAGAATCTTTACAGTAAAAGTCATCATCCAGCTCTCATCCAGATCAATAATATTTTTGAATATTATGTGTCCCCAACTTAGCATGCCAGAGGTTATGTCACAGTTTGGAATCAAAATACTCTGTCTCCCAAAAAGTATTTTGAAAATAAAATAAAAAACTCGTACATTTTATATTATAAATAACTAAGTAAAATTTGTTAAAATAGATATCTAAAAATGTATTGATTGATTGATTGACTGGTCGGTTGAATGTATTTGTCTAAATGAATGTATTTTTTCTAATATTACAAACATATGTAGCATTTTCTGACAATTAAAATAAAAAGTGCAAATATACTTGCAACTTTCTACTAGAATTCGCCAGTACTTCCAAGGAGCAAAAAATGCTATTCATGATCCACTCAAATAAGTATTTATATTTATTTTTAACACAATTCTTTAAGTAAGGGTTCATCAGTTACATTTCACAGTGTTTGTTTCAAACAAAGAGAGAAAAAAGTGTTTGCTAATTATGGCTGAACTTCTCATCCCACAAGAGTCTTGTTTTCACACTCTACGCCTGCCATGTAAATGTAAAAATTTCTTCACTCTCCCATTGACTGATTGACACATATGGGCAAGCCTCTTCCCACAATGCACCAAACTGGCAGGTCAAGTTTCGTTTTAGATTCATACCGAGTGAAGAAGACGAAGACTTGCTCAGTTTGTTACTGAAGAAACAAGGTCCTCTGACTGGCAGGTGAGGCTTGTTTTGAACTGCTGGAGCAATTAATTGATGAGCCAATTGAAACAAGAAGCCCGGGGCAGTGCAACTCAGTCCAGGGAAGAGAGAGCAAGAATAGAGTTTAACCGTTTAAAACAAATGCTGACACAAAAGAGACAGTGCTACATTCCGGTTTAACCATCTCAGACAAAGAGCCACAGTTTTTACCTGATACAAAAAATAAGTTGATGTTTATTTGATCGATTGTACTTCTACATGATAAGAGATAAAAACAAAACTGATAATTCATTTGTTTGCCGATACATCTTGGTTTGATATTTCGGATCCAATGAAATGACAATTTGATATCTTGCAGACATCACTCTGGTCTGGAATACATAATAACAGAATTGTAGCGATGATGTTTTCTCTGCAGTGAAACATCATGCACAGTTCTTTACCTTTAAACAGCTCTACAGACCTCTATTGCAGGTCAAGGACACGGGAGAAGAATGGCCTTGTGAACTGTGAGTTTTCAACCTGGTGACCCGCTGGTCCCTAGTCCATCTCCACAAGCACTAATAAAACACTTATAAAACACAGCGAGTTGTGAATTATTACTGCATCACTCCCGACATGCCTCTGACAGGCTACGGTAGGCGAAGATAATTGCCCTTGCACTTGCTGCCTAATGAACATAATTACATGTTATTTCCCATTCTCCCTGTGATTAATTGTTACAACATTTCTTTGTTGGGTTCCCGACAAATTGCCACTTCATAATGACACTATTGCCTCTCTGCAGAGTGCACAATCAAAAATGGTTCTGGCACTTCAGCAGGCAGGCCTGAGGTCCTTGACGAGGAAAGTTAAATTGGTAAAGTAAACAGTCTTGACATTTGTTTGACCAGTAAGCAGTTAAAGCTCTTTAACAGAGCTTTTACCTTCATATTTAGTTGCAAATCACTGTGAGTTTCTTGGAACAACTGTATAAACATTGGTAATATTTCAATAGTGTTGGACTGTAATAGTCTAATAGAAATTTGAACATTTTCAACAATAATGTAACCAGTTTCATATAATAATATAACGATCATTACGGCACTGTTTAAAGGAATAGTTCTATCAAAAATTGTGTTCTGTGGAACACAAAATTTTAAAGAATGTTCAAGACAGTTTTATTTTAGCATTAATTATACTATTACAGTTTTTATTAATATTTTCGGTAACACAAGTAACTTTTTGATTTAAAAAAAAAATTATTAGTAAATGTTCAGATTAACATTAACTAAGATTAATAAATGCTTTAGAAGTTCATTGTTAGTTCATGTTAAGTTAACTAATAACAAATGAAACCTTATTGTAATTGTAAACGGTTACCATATTTTGACTTTTGAATTGGCTTTATTTGATATATTTTATAGTTTATTTATTTAAAAAAACGAAAGGAAATCCCACACACTATCAAGACTTGCAAAAAGTATCAAAAAATATTTATTAGCAACGTTTCGGGCTCATGGCCTTCGTCAGGCATATGCCTATAGTTTATTTATTTGGATTTTTTTTTCATGCTTTTGTCATTTTTATTACTTTTTAAATATTACAATTTAGGTATACCTTGTTTTTATTTTATTTATTTCCAGTTAGTATTGTTAGTGCTTTAACTTAAACTTATTCAACCCTCAGGTGCTCTTCGGTCATTTCTGACCGAAAAAATTTCTGTTTTAAAATTTTAAAAATCACAGCTTCATCGGAAATTTACGAAACTTGGTGAGTTTTATGGCATTGGGTATGTGAACACAAAAAAATTGAGGTCATGATCCGAGCAGGCTAAGTGGTCATAAAAAAAATAGTCACACTTGTGCTCTTCGGTCAGAAATGACCGACCATAGGAAATGAATGGGAAATTGACAAAAACACAAAAACTTTGAGAATGTTTGTGTGTACAATCTACAAATCGGCCACAATGCAGAAAAAAAGTGATCAGCATTGAAGGGGTGACACTCTAAAACATCAAGAGTGCAAAACAGACATATCCACCCACCCAATATGCGTACGCATTTTTCCATGCACATATCGGGATTTATAAAAAATAAACTTGGCGTAAATAAGTGCGCACCGTAAGGATGCTCTTGACCGTGCGTACGCACATTCTGGAGACAAAGGGAATTGGCGACACAGATGCGAGGTAGTGAACTGAAGTTAGATTGTAGAAAATAAATGTGAGAAGAACGATTATAAGAATTAATGACATTTAATTTTCACTCCATTTCATACGTTATATCCACATTATCATGAAGATTAAATCCAACAGTGTTATTTGTGCCGATTGTTTTAGGCTATATACATCTAGAAAAATCCAAACGTAATTCAAAATGTATCTAAAAAAAATAATAATAATAATCAGCGCTGCCTTACAGTCACATTGTCCACAACGGGAGCGCAGGAGGACATGGCGAGACTACATGTGATACAGAATAGCATGAAATACCCTTTTATTAGAGAACTGCAGAACACAGTGTAAAAAGGAAATATTTTCCTTAATGTACAGATATCATAAAATGTCAAAGTCTGCAAATACAGTCATGAAGCACAATCGCTACTCATCATCGGTCCTAAATACGGTGTTCATTACAAAACCGTCAAGAAGCATGTGTTCACAATAACATTTTAAATAAATAAAATAATGATTTAACTGTTTTACTTCTGATATAAACATTTAGATTAAATATGCCATTCTCATTAATGGAGTTTCCCTTAAACTAGCTACATGAAATCATTACTGAGAAGTTACAAAAAATATATATATATTCAATAAATAGAAATAGACCTATTTGTTGTGGATGCAATGCTTTTGAACACTTTTCTCTCTGCCATGCTGTGTTTTAATGTTTTAACTGATAGCTAGTAGCAGATTGTCTGGGGAAATTGTTTCGTACAAATAATGCACAACAATGTCTATCTGTTTCCATTAAAAATATAAATCAATTAAAAATACTATTTGGCCAGTGGAAAAGATTGAGAAAAACTTTCTCTGAAATGTATTTTACACTATTTGATTTATTTATTCAAAAACAAGGCAAGGATATAAGCTACTAAAAAAAATTATGAATGTAATAATGTGACGGCACATCCGTATTTCGTACCGTTAAACATGGTATCACGTGGATGAATAATCATATGCAAATGACATGCAGATGAGGATATGCATAGTAAAACTAGGCGTTGTAAGCTCCATATATGGTTATTTCGGGGAGGAGACGCGCGTGCGCATAATCTTCCGCTGGCTGGGATTTATAAAGTGAATTCTGCGCAGGTTCTGGCGTACGAACGGTTTTATAAATCTGAAAACTTTTGTGCGTACGCAAATTCTGCCTTATGTGCGTACGCACACTTTAAGGATGAAATCTACGCAAAGTTTTATACATGAGGCCCCAGGTCTCTATATTAATCTGAAATACTGCAATAATTGAAGAAATATTTTTAATAATTAGGGAAATTTTTTTTATTGTTTTCAATGGCAAAAAATGGACCATATTGCATAAATATTAATAAGTAACATCAAATTGTCTCAAAATACAAAATTAAAAAGAAAAAATATTAATGAACAAAAATAAATTGCATTTTAGGTGTCCGGTCACTTTTGACCGGGAAGAGAACACGTGTGATTCCGAAACGAAGAGCACCTGAGGGTTAAGGTAGTTGTCAAGCCAACATTCTCATTTTTAGTAATTTTGTTACAAGCTTTGTCATTTTTTATGTAGGTTTAACTTTATATATAACTTTTATTTCATTAGTGCATTAAACTATACTTATTTCAGTTACTAAACTTATTCTCATTTGTTTAGTACATTTTTTTCATCTTATATTTACATTTTATTTCAGCTTTATTTCATTTAACAAAAATGCCAATGAGAGGCTGTCATGCACTATGTTCCAAGTCTTTTGAAGTCATTTAATAGTTTTGTGTGAAGAACAACTGAAATCTAAGTCCGATTTAATGACAATATTGCTTGACAGCTGTGGTCCCCATTCACTTTCATTATATGCAAAACAGAATTTCTGCTTGTGTTCTACAGAAAGAAAACCATACACGTTTTGAAAGACATGAGGGTGACTATGACAGTATTTTCATTTTTAGGTGCGTTACTTAATTATTCATCAATGAACATACAGTATCATCATCATCATCATCAGGAAAATAACATCAGGCATTGAAGTTCTTAGCAGGTCATTTGCAAGGGCAATAAGTTTGGCATGTTGTGCACAGAGAAGACTTAATTGTGAGGTTGTCTACCAGTTAAGCAAGGTCTTTCCTCTAAGCGTTTGCTTAATAAGGCATGGGCTAATGCAATAGGGTGCTTATTTCAAATCAGCCATGACAAAGACTAATTTGAACAAAGAGAACGTAAGCAAACGAAACAGAGAGGGGAAACTAGCGGTGACTAAGAAACTGTGACAAAGACTTGGAGACATGAGGAATGATCCTCACACAGGAGGTAAACTGAGGTAGCGCTCCCCCCAAAATGTCTGTGGGCCGGGCCTGAGGAAGACGAAGAGCCGGTCACGACGAAGGCTCACGCTGAGAGGATACGCTTGTCTCTCTGCCTCTGTTGGTGCATTCCTGCAGGTTGATTGATTCGCTTGAGTGGCAAATCGTTCACGTTGACAAATCATCCGATGACACCGCAACACAAAACCGGGCCCGTACCCTGACACCTAACCTGTGAGGAGAACCGGTCACACAGGGCGGAGGGAGAGACGCATGGAAAGGGGGAGGAGGAGAAGGAGAGGGGAGCTGGTTGACCCAGAAGAAGACTGTGGTACGCCTTTTTTCTGTCTCTTTCTTCCTCTCACTCTCTCTTTCTGGAGCAGGGAGTGATGAATTCCCCTTTAGTTCATTCATCTAGGAAAGCAAGGAGACGTGTGAGTGTGTATGCGTGTGATGTGATCCATCTCTGGGCTGTTCAGGAGAGCAGCGTGTCCCTGATCATAGACCCTATCAATCTCACTCATAGCCTGACATCACTGCCGCTGTCACACACAGACATCACCACACTCTTCTCTACCTGCGGTATGTGTGCTGGCAGTTCTACGGTCCTGGTATTGATAGAGAGACTATTATCTGTTATGCTTTGCAAGTAAAGCTTAATGCTAAAAAGTTTAACCAAATATAAACTGTGCCTACGTGTGTGTCTACGCAATTTCAACAAAATCAAACATATTGTTCAAAAGTTTGCCATTGGTGAGACTATTTAATGTTTTTGAAAGAAGTCTCTTTTGCTCACCAAGGCTGCATTTATTTAATCAAAAATGTTAAAATACAGTTACTATTTTTAAAATAATTGTTTTCTACTTTAATATATTTTAAAATGTAGGCTAATTTATTCTTGTGATGGCATGGATTCAGTGTCACATGATCCTTCGGAAATCATTCTAATATGCTGATTTGCACTCAAAAAACATTTCTTATTATTATTACAGTTGAAAACAGTTGTGCAGCTTAATATTTTTGCTGAAAAGGTGATGTATTTTTTTCGATTCTTAGATGAAAAGCAAGTTCAAAAGAACAGAATTTATTTGAAATATATACATTTTTTGTAACAATCAAGCGTAGCGTCAGTTCTGGCAGGTCACGTTAGTCAAGCTGGCATCAGCTGACTCTCAGCTGATCCACGTCTACCTATAGGAATACGACGCCTATCCCTGTATACATATATAAGCTCCTTCAGTATTATCAGCAGCTATCGCGTTTCTCAGGAGCTGATTACCCTCCTCCATCCCCAGCTCCTCCTGTCTCAGTCAGGATTTGGCATTCTGATTCCCTTTGAATCAGAATAAATTTTCGAATTATGTTGTACTTTAAAATCTTGAATGAATGATATCTGCATACATTCATGTTGGTTCTGTTCTGTTTACCCTAAGGGGGGTTATTGCTGCTCTAGGCTGCGTGGATGCGCATGGAGTTCTCGCCCAGAATGGAACCATACCGCCAATCCAAAATGTATGCTAATTGTCAATCGTATTTGACGATAGTGGTCCTGACAGAAATGCCTTAACTGTCACTTTTGATTTGCGTTCTTGCTGGGAAAAAAGCATTATTTTCTTATTAAAGCAGCACTAAGTAGGAATTCCGTTTTTGTCAAACAGCGACCCCTAGAGTCGCTGTGGAGTACTTGTACTGTTGTGAATAGCACTCACGCAGAGATGGCTCGCACTCACGGCCGGATCCCCTCCCCCTGTACACCGGTACCTGTTCAGTAGGATGGACGCTGTAACGAGTGGAAATAAGGTATGGCCCCTTTAAGAGCTGCGCGCGCCCTGTTTAACTGTCGGCAGTCTGTATTGTATGTGCGCCTCGAACACCACATGTATACGGCGCCGGGTTATTTCTGTTCGATGCTCATTTTATCAGATCTGTTTTTTGCCGTAAAGCAATTCGTTACCTCGCAAGACCTGATATCACACGATACTTCCTAACACTGAGGTCGGCGGCCCGCCGGCCCAAAGTTGCAAGGGTGGTTTTGCGGCTCACAGGCACCAGGGGGGTGCGAGACGACCACCATTCAACACGAAATCAGTAATATAAACATTACAATGACTCCAAAGCTGTTCGGTTAAGGCAGGGGTCGGCAACCCAAAATGTTGAAAGAGCCATATTGGACAAAAAAATAAATAAAACATTCTGTCTGGAGCCGCAAAAAATTAAAAGCTTTATATAAGCCTTATAATGAAGGCAACACATGCTGTAAGTGTTATATTAGCCCTCTAGTATCAAAATGATAAGTAGGCTACAAATTAGAGCTTAGATCGGGCCCAAAAAATCAAGCCCGGCCCGACACATTAAACGTAATTATGAGCCCGAGCCCGATTTTAACCCGACCATTTTTTAATGCGTGGGTCGTTATAACTGATGTTCTCAACTTTCTTTCTCCCGCCCGCAACATTTATGTTTTGTCCCGCTCCCGCCCGCAAATAGACTTTTTTCTGTACCTCCAAATACTTTCAAGTTAGCCTACATATCGCCACCATACATCCTCCTGATAAATTATTTGTTATTAAAGCATTAAAACACAAACCACTGTTAATTTAACATAAAAGCAAGCAGTTTACTATGCGTGCATGGTTTGGCATGACTGAATGCGCGCAAAGTGCGCTCTCTTAATAATTCCTAAAAAGCTGACAGTTCATCGCGATCTCACACATCTCTTTTATTATCAATGAAGCTGACTGCACAATGAATCTTTCATAATATCCACACGTTGTTCGTTATAATTGGAGGATTTGCCAGCATACAGAATTCAGCACTGAACAAAAACGTCAGTTTTGAGCGGTGAGGGGAGTCTATCTTAAATGCTTCTGATTGGCCATTGCGTTCAAGGAATCAACACATATGTCTGTAATTGGCTACATCGCTCAACGCTGCAAACATGTTATGAATAGAAATTCTGGCCTGTAAATCGTTTCTATTTTGTTTTAGTAGAGTGAGTGCATTACCGCACGCGCCCGCGCTCGCACTCGGCCATCAAATCTAGTCCCGCGCCGCACTAGAGTGCGTTGGGAGTGCTCAGCTATCTTTCTCTTTTTCCCCTTGGGATCCATGGCCCATGACACACCCGCCGGTTTGTTTGTCAGCCACCGGTCTGGCATCACGCCGATCTGACAGACACGTGTGTCACAGTCTATGACGTAAATTCTTCGTTGACAGAAATGTTGAAATTAAATATTTATTATACACATTTTTACAACGTTGAAAAACTTTAAGAATGTTTGTCATGTTTTTCATCCTACAGAAATTATATTAAAACAAAAAATATTTTTTCCATTTTCAAATTTTTGAAAAAGCTCCAGGGAGCCACTAGGGCGGCGCTTAAGAGCCGCGGGTTGCCGACCTATGGGTTAAGGTAAAAAAGTTACTTAATTCACCTTTAAACCCAAACTTTTGAACGGTAGTGTACATTTTCAAGTAAATGAAAAAATATATATAAATAAATGTCAATAAATTAAATAAAATGAATATCTTATATTTTATATAAATGAACAAAAAAATAAACAAAGTTCTTACATTTTACATTATTTAAAAAAATAAACAAACAAACAAATAAATTATACTTATTCTATCTATACTATACTATAATATACCATGTTTTATGCTCTACATTTTATTTTTGAAATTTCACACTTTTACTAGTTTTACTCTTAATTTAAAATGTGGAAAATAGTAAAAAAAAAGAATGAAGTGTCCAAACTTTTGACTGGTTGTGCATGTTCTTAAGCTTTAACACATCCACATAGTCAAATATGCAGTGAGATGTATAACTCGTGTATGTTCACACTTAGGAACACAAAAAGAGCCACTATCCACAATCTACCTGTGAAATGCAGAAAGCAGCGGACAGACGTTTGAAGTAAGAACTTCAATTTCTTACCTATGCCTACACACATTCACACCGAGACTGTGCACATGAGAATCAGCAGGCCATATAAGGCCCTGTTCGCACCTGACACTTTCGACTGATCGAATTAGGCTTGATCAAAACATGCCATTCAAGCAGGCTAGATCTGAGACGCACACACAGGTATACACACTCAGCAAAGCCCAGCTCAGGCTCTGACCTTGGGAACAATTAGCATGACTGATGCGCCCTGAGCTGAATACTGAACCTGCTCTGCACAGCTGCACACGAACACAGTCCAACACATTATTGTCAACACAGTCTGTACCATACAGACACTTCCCATCATCGATGCTGATTATTTGGCATCCAAGAAACATTTCTTATTAATATTAGCTACAGTTGAAGACAGTTGTGCTGCTTAATATTTTTTGTGGAAACTGTGATATATTTTTATAGGATTTTTCATGAATAGGAAGTTCAAAAGAACAGCTTTTATTTGAAATACAGTTTTTCGTACCAATGCCTTTACTGTCACTTTTGATGAACTTAATGCATCCTTGCTGAATAAGAATATTATCTACTTTAAAAGAAAATCTTAATGACCCCGAACTTTTGAATGGTAGTGTTCATTTTATATAAGTAAATAAATACATTTAAATTAATTTAAATACTTTTTTTTATATATTATATACAGAAAAATAAGCAGAAATGTACTGTATTATAATTTATATTATATTATATAAACAAATAAATAAATAATACTTATTCTCTATACTATAACATGTTTTTATACACTACTTTATCACTATAAAAATTAAAATAACCTGTTAAACATGAAATATTCAATCATTTAAGAAATGTATCCGTAAAGTGTTCTTTAAAATTGAGTCAAGAACCCAACTGAACCTTTTTATTTTAAGAGTGTACAATTATTATTGTTGTTCTTGTAGTTCTGGATAAAACATGATGAATATGCTATGTAAGTTACCAAAAAAAAAAAAAAATACTAATTAAAAATATAAGCCAGTGCATTTCCAGTTGAATCATTCAGATAGATTGATTATCATAAACTAAATAAGAACCTGCATGGCTCCATTGCATCTTGGGATAGCAAACCAGTCCGACAACCTGTAACTGGAGTCTGGGTCCATCTATCCTCATCTAACATATTCAAATCCACCCCAGTCTGAGTGTCCATGTACACTTCAGCAGAAAATAAGCTTACTTTGCTTCCTAATGTTAACTAATACACATACACTGGATTTAAACTGGGAAGCTTGAGCATACATGGACTTCTGTGAGTAAGCCTATAGAAATACGACTGTAATCCACGATTCGTAACAGAAAACGCAGCATTCGGCTTATAGGCCTCTTGTATGATCTGTTCTGCTGTGGGCTGGAAGAAGTCAGTGAGCAGAATTACTGGAGGAAAAAAAAACTCTTAAATGATATTTAGCCTTTGTGAGCTCTGATGAATTGGAACAGAAAATAACACAAAGTACAAATGCTAACCTAACCTGGATGCTTCAAAATGCTTGTGTAAATGATTATCAGACAGACAGACAGACAGACAGACAGACAGACAGACAGACAGACAGACAGACAGACAGACAGACAGACAGACAGACAGACAGACAGACAGACAGACAGACAGACAGACAGACAGACAGACAGACAGACAGACAGACAGACAGACAGACAGACAGACAGACAGACAGACAGACAGATAGATAGATAGATAGATAGATAGATAGATAGATAGATAGATAGATAGATAGATAGATAGATAGATAGATAGATAGATAGATAGATAGATAGATAGATAGATAGATAGATAGATAGATAGATGAAAACAAAAACGAGTATGTAATGCAATAATCAAATAAATTATCATTTTGACGAGAGGGACAAACTGACATCACAAGAAAGGTTATGCAACCAAATCAACAACAATGCATATAAACCTGTTAAACGATCGAACAATTCATGACCTCGACCATGCTGGGAAGAGGGTGAAAAGGATTGAACCACATAATAACAAACACAATAAGCTGCAATTTCAGTGAAGGCCTATATAAGCAACAACAAATGATAATAATAATAATTACTTACCCGATGAGCTTGTTGGTTCGACATGAACAATCTGAGCATATTGTAACAGAAAAGCTGCATTAAGATGCATTACTCGTGTTCCTGAAAGAAGCAAGTAGTTAGAACTTCAGAATAGTAATTAAACTATAATAAGCAAGAGAATGTTTGGTTGTTTTTCTACATTATTTACATGATTTAAGAATAATTTTTACAGTGATGGAGAGACCGATATGAGATCAAGCACAAGGTGAAAATGTACATTTTGCACACATCAACCACACTAGATGTGTGTTCAGCAATGGCAGAATCAGCTCAATGTGAACACCTCCTCACTGCTAGATTATAAACAAAGCAACAATATCTCTCCTTTTCCGTCGTTCTCCTCCCATTCTTTCTCGTCTGCACTAAACCTGTCTAATGCTTACATGTTTAATAACGATCAAATATGCGCTAACAAATCTGTACATAATACCTTTCTCTCCTTGTGTGATAACGGTTCAGTGTTATGCTAAATACCCCAGCTACAATTTGATGAAAAATGAAAACACTTCATCTTATTTGTCTTTCTTCTGCTTCACTAAAAACAAAGGGTAAATCCTGATTAGTGCTTTGGGTTTTCTTGGCTTCCGTTCCCTTTTTAGTCTCTCTGTTCATTCAAAACTGTGCTGTGAACTGCCCTGTTAGTTGTCTAGCACTTCTTTTTTGTAGTTAATTTTATTCAAATGCGGTGTAGAGGTGTGGAGTATACATACTTCTCATTGCTTTGCTCAGGAGCATTGTGCATTCGGTTTACTGAGCTTATAATAGCAGTGCATGTAAACCTGTGGATGGTATAATGCGTGAATGCCATGGGAAGTACAATGTTCACACTCTAGCTATTCTTTGATCCGAGAGCTGTTCTTTACACTGGCGGGATTTTATTTTTGTCTGTTCAGTGTGCGGTCTCTCATTGGTTTTTTGAGGAGGCACCAATGACAGTCTATACATACTGTTTTTCTTAAATAATACTTATATATCATATTAATATATTACATATATGTGACCCTGGATCACAAAACCAGTCACAAGTCGCACGCGTATATTTGTGGCAATAGCCAACAATACATTGTATGGGTCAAAATTATCGATTTTTCTTTTATACTAAAAATCTATATGGATATAGGATATGAAGTAAAGATCATGCTCCATGAAGATATTTTGTAAATTTCCTAACGTATTTTGGTGAGTGAATGCAGCACAATCGCGAACATAAATGGACAACTTTAAAGGCGATTTCCTCAATGTTTCGATTTTTTGAACCCTCAGATTACAGATTTTTAATCTCGACCAAATATTGTCCCATCCTAACAAACCATACATCAATGGAAAGCTTGATGGTGTATACATCTCAATTTCAAAAAATTTACCCATGTGACTGGTTTTGTGGTCCATGGTCACATATATTATTTGCATTCATCCCCATGTCAGGTTATGTAAGTACTGGTTGTTTTCTAAGTATATATTACATTATATTTAATATATTTTTAAATGGTTTATACTTAAAAATAAATGTACAATATATTAAAATATATTAAATTGATCTACATTGACAGTAAAGGCATTAATAATTGTACAAAAATGTTGAACACAAAAGAAGATATTTTAAAGAATGTTGGTAATCAAAGAGTTGACGGCAGCCATTGACTTAGTAGGGGAAAAAAATTGTCTGGTTACCAACATTGTTTAAAATATCTTGTTTTGTGTTCAACAGAAGAAAGAAACTCATACAGGTTTGAAACAACTTAAGGGTAAGTAAATGATGACAAAATTTTCATTTTCACGAGTTCACACGTACATGAAATCAGATTTATGCGTATTTGGCGTGCTTTTTGGGAGAGGGCTCCGAGCTCGAAATTTGGCCCGAACCCAGAGTACTCCCCCCTTTTCTGGTATAGAAACCAGCCGAGAGTGAGGTGATGGGGTGGTGGAGGGATGCTGTGGAACTGTCATGGGACAGAGGTGAGGGAAGGCTATATTTATACCGGCTTCCTCTTGTGCTGATTACCTGAACGTGCTCCTCCCGAACTTTGTTTCATAAAACTTCATTTAATAAGCAACTAGTTAATAGTCAGAATTGGGAAAGTGTTACCAGAAAGATTTTTTTTATATATATATTCCACTAGGCTTGGTTGATATTTAGCATACTTGTTTCTGTGAGTATGTTGAAGGTCTGTATAAGTTGCTGCTCATTAGCTGTACACAGATAACCAGGTCCGTAGCATTTCAGGGACCCGGCCAGCACCTACAAACTCACTCTAAAACTAAATGAGCAGCACAGGAAACACTGTGGCCTTGACTAGCCATGTCCTGCCCCGCAGCTACATTATTGAGCCATGCTAATAACCTGCCTTCACTCATTTAAACCAACTTTAACACAATTTGACCAACTTTACACACACACTCCTTCCACATTTGAAATAGATCGCCTCTCTCTCTCAAGGCTGTTTCAGCACTGGTTGCACGTGTTTGCACAGATTTTAATAAGCACAGGAGAGAGGTGTTTAAAGCCGAAGTGAGGCAGCAGCCATACCGTTAGCAGCGCCGCGTTGTTGTTGACTTAAACAAACCCTCTGCGAGATCTGGAGCTTGCCGCACACACAGCTTTACTGTTAATTGGTCATTAAAGGTAGTAGTTTGCGGGCCTCACTAAATCTTTAAACAGACCATGAAAAAACAGTTGAGGCTTGCAACTATAGGCCTGAGGAAACAGAGTGATAACATGCATGCTTTTGATCATTACCTCAGAATTAGACTGTCTGTTGATATTTTTTTTCATTCTACAATTATAAACATCTTTGAAAGGATTAAAATTATGTTTTTCATCAGAATTTTGTAGTTTGTACATGCAACATAAAACCAGATTTCATTAATTAAATAATTAACTAACCACATGGTACCAGTCACTGTAATTCATCTATTAAATTTAATGATGCACACCATGCATGAGGCTGGGCAAAGTCTCTGGTGGATGCAGGTTATCGCCCACAGCTATTGAGCAGAGTTTGGGAATAACATAGCCTTTTAGAAAAAAAACACCTAGCAGAATTTTTTCAAGATTCATTGAGCTTGCAATGACTTTTCCTTTTTTTTAAGACATCATCAAAGAATACATCCAAATCCCACCTGAACTCCAGTTTCCACAGTCCAGAAGGGGCTATCTTTTAAAGAATATTTTCACAAAAGCATCAGGGTTGATGTGCACAGGCATCCGAGGCAAGAACACTCTGTGGCGGACAGGGAGCAATTCCTGAACCTGCTGATCTCCAGGAAAAGTCTGATGTCACAGGTTTATTATGCAGAATCTGCTCTCCGAAGAGCAGTACGACAGATTTGTGGTCCCACTCCTGAAAAAGAAGTTTCAAGGCTGTGTTAAACCAAATCTTTTAAAAATGTCTGTTTATTTGCAAAAATACCATACATTTTAGACTTATTGTCAATTTTAATAATACTTCA